>NC_133327.1:658322806-658607806 GCF_042186555.1 Aquarana catesbeiana
CCAGAAAAAGGAATACAGAATAGTGTCCATTGGTTTTGCCCATTAGTAGATCGTTTGTTAGTTTTAGGAGGGCAGTTTTTATGGAGTGTTGAAGGGGAAATCCGGACTGAAGGGGATCAAGAAGGTTATTCTTGGCAAGGTGGTTGCTCAGACATTCAAGAAGTTTGGATAAAAAGGGGAGCAAGGAGATGGGGCATAGGTTGTTAAGATTGCTGGAGTCCAGTGAGGGCTTTTATGGGGGTGACTAGTGCATGTTTTAGAGATTTGGGGAAGATGCCAGAAGAGAGGGAGAGAGATTGAAGATGTGAGTTAGAATAGAGTCAGAGGGTGAACGTAACATTTGCGAGGGAACAGGATCCAGAGGGCAGGTGGTTAGCTGGATGTTAGCAAGAAGTTTAGCGAAGTTTAGTAATGATTGTACCTGTGGGCATGGAGTGTTAAGTTAACTGTACAGTGGAGATCTACTCAAATTGTATCAATCTTATGTTTGAAGTGATTGCCTTTCTCCTGGGCAGTGAGTGAGTTAGTGGTGGAGGCAGTGGAGGATGAAGTAGAGAGATTAAGGTACATAAGAGTTCACGGGGACGGGATGATAGGTTGTTAACGAGAGTGATAAAATGGGTCTACTTGGCAGTGAGGAGGCAGTAATTTTATTTTTGGAGGGCAGATTTATATTGCTTGAAATCTTTCTGAGACTTGGTCTTACTCTCGCTCAGGAGCACAACTATGTTTTTTCAGACTGCTGGTGTCATCTGTTTGCCAAGATTGTAGGGGCCGGGGCCTGATTCTGTGTGTAGTTAGGGGGACTGGTGTGTCCTGGGAGGATGACAGTGAAGCATTGTAGACAGAGGTGGCTAGGTTGGGGCAGGCTAGGGATGAGATTTTGTCATAGAGGTGGTCAGTAGAAGAGTAGAGAAGAGAAGAGTAGTGGTGTCCTCGATGTAACGGTTGAGATTGAGAACAAGACTCCCCTACTCTATGCTGTACAACAGGAAGGGTAGAGGTGTCCTTGATGTGGGTGTTGTGATTGAGAGTCTGACTCCCCCTACTCTATGTTGTGCAACAGGAATGATAGAGCCTTAAAGTGTGTGTCCAGCCACAACTTTTTATCTTCTAGTTTTGGATAGTGTGGGAAAGAATCAGCACCCCTATCAGGTTTTTATGGCTACTATATCCAGAGATTTCCCCTCACTTCCTGTCCTGGTGGTTTTTTTAGACAGGAAGTAAGGGTAAATCTGCAACAGCAACACAACAATCTTAGTTCAGAAATGTTATAGGTTTATTTTTATGCATTGCATGATACTCAATAACTGATAGTGTATCAACTCCGAAAAAAAATTAGTAATGGTCAACTTTCTAGATATAGAAAGGATTCAAGTAAAGTTCCTGACACCACCTTGTTATAACAAGGGAGTTTGTCACTTTGTCCTGAGTGCGTAAAGTAACAAGCAGTCAACAAAAAAATAAACAAAACATGCAAGTTGACTGCTGCTTATGTGGATGGTTGGATGAATGGATGGATTGTCCAATGGATAACACATGTATATTTGAAGTTTGTAATGATTTTGTCTACCTGACTGCTTTTTATGAGGGATCGACTGATATTGTTTTTACAGGGCAGATACCGATTTTTCGCCTGCATTTCAGGCTGATAGCCGATATCAGGTGCCGGTATTCTGTACATTTAAAGTTTGGCAGGCTGACACCCTGCTGTGGGTGACTGGCTGGCTGGCACCCTATGGTGGATGGCTGGCACCCTGCTGTGGGTGGGTGACTTGCTGGTTGGCACCCTGCTGTGGGTGGGTGGCTGGCTGGTACCCTGCTATGGGTTGATGGCTGGCTGGCACCCTGCTGTCGGTGGCTGGCTGGCACCCTGCTGTCGGTGGCTGGCTGGCACCCTGCTGTGGGTGGCTGGCTGGTTGGCACCCTGCTGTGGGTGGCTGGCTGGTTGGCACCCTGCTGTGGGTGGGTGGATGGCTGGCTGGTACCCTGCTGTAGGTGGCTGGCTGGCTGGCACCCTGCTGTGGGTGGTTGGCTGGCACCTTGCTGTGGTGGCTGGCTGACACCCTGCTGTGTGTGGGTGGCTGGCATGTCCTCTCTGGTCCAGCAGTTCCATGGCATGCACTGCCAAGGCGAGGGAGGTGGCGGCCTTTGCCCTATCAGGGTAGAAGAAGCCAGGACTCAGTCAGAGGGTCAGAACTGTTGCAGGCCCAGTGCAGTGCAAAACCTTGTGAGACCTGACTTCTTCTACCCAGGCCGATGACATAGTGGGCCCCAAAAAGATGGGTGCCCCAGCAGGGGGAGACCAATATTGGTAAGTGTGTGACCGATACCAATTCTTTAAAAAAGTGAATATCGGCCCCCGATCAGTCGACCCCTATGTTTATACTTTGCATTTCTATGTACAACATATAGTACCGTATTTGGCGGCGTATAAGGTGACTGGGCATATAAGACGACCTCCTAATTTTCCAGCTAAAACGTTGGTTTTTGGATATACTCGCCGTATAAGATGACCCCCTTCCGACTAGTCTGTCTAGTAGCTTCAGGTAACATACTGAAACAGCAATAATAAGTCTGTGCAACTTGATCACCAGCTTTGTCAAGCAATGCTACGGAGATAAATACCTCATGTGCCCGGCAAAATCCACTGTAGGGGGAGAACCAATGTGTGCAGAGCCAGATGGAGGGTCAGGTGTTTCAAACCAAAGCTCCGGTGGTGGATGGCGAGATGGTCGTTGAAGGAAAAGGAGCCAAGGGGTAGCCAGAACAGGCATGATTTTGTCCAAAGGAGGTGGTCGATCAGCGCATTCGGTAACATACAGTATACCGCGCTGAGCCAATCACAGCGAGTGATGTATTCTATTAATGAATACAAAGCCTGCTCGGATTGGCTTTGAGAGTCAGAGAGGCACGGGCTGATGATGTTCCAACTTCTGCTAATCCGAGCAGGCTTTGTATTAATAGAATACATCGCTTGTCGTGATTGGCAGAGGTTGGAACATCATCAACCCGCGCCTCTCTGACTCTCAAAGCCAATCCAAGCAGGCTTTGCATTCATTAATAGAATAAATCACTCGCCGTGATTGGCTCAACGCGGTATACTGTATGTAGCTAAAGCTACGTACAGTACTACTGCACATCCAGTGGGCAGCATTTTTTTTACCGTCGTATAAGACGACCCCCGATTTTTGGGCGATATTTTTAAGTATAAATGGTCATCTTATACCCCGGAAAATACGGTATATTTATTTTTAAACTAGATCACATCCCTTGCCCTCCACGTCTGTAAAATACTGATTAAAGTTCTACTTTACAAATCACACATAATGTACAAGTCGCTGCTTAAAACAAACAGGTTTGAGGTCCCCTCTGAATAAACTTGTACGCTTTAACAGTCACAATAGCAGAAGATATTTTTATTTGTTTTTCTTATAATTCCAATTACATATGTACACATTGGGGACTTTCTGCAATTCATTGTGCTGAATACTGAATGGGATTTAGTTACCTTAGCGGTGTAAATGTACTCTGTGTGTGGCATGTATTGTGTGCTCTGCTTAAGCTTTGTGTAAGTTCAATTGTGAATGTGTTCAATGTGTGCTCTGTGCCGTGTATGCTGTGTTTGTCATTGATCTGTTTATGGCCCATCTCTATCCCCCAACCTTTCATGGACTGCAGTCATTCCATAGCATGTTCTTTGCATTTTAAAGCAGAACTCCAGCCAACAGAAATAAATATGAAGTGAATACCCCATTAAAGTACACTATATTCCAAAAAGTATTGGGACGCCTGCCTTTACACACTTGAACTTTAATGGCATCCCAGTCTTAGTCCGTAGGGCTCAATGTTGAGTTGGCCCACCCTTTGCAGCTATAACAGCTTCAACTCTTCTGGGAAGGCTGACCACAAGGTTTAGGAGTGTGTCTATGGGAATGTTTGACCATTCTTCCAGAAGGGCATTTGTGAGGTCAGGCACGGATGTTGGACGAGAAGGCCTGGCTCGCAGTCTAGTCTAATTCATCCCAAAGGTGTTCTATCGAGTTGAGGTCAGAACGCTGTGCAGGCCAGTCAAGTTCCTCTACCCCAAACTCGCTCATCCATGTCTTTATGGACCTTGCTTTGTGCACTGGTGCGCAGTCATGTTGGAACAGGAAGGGGCCATCCCCAAACTGTTCCCACAAAGTTGGGAGCATGAAATTGTCCAAAATGTCTTGCTATGCTGACGCCTTAAGTGTTCACTTCCTTGGAACGTTATCATTTTGAAATACTGCCCTGCGGCCCAGTCTCTGAAGGGAGGGGATCATGCTCTGCTTCAGTATATCACAGTACATGTTGGCATTCATGGTTCCCTCAATGAACTGTAGCTCCCCAGTGCCGGCAGCACTCATTCAGCCCAAGACCATGACACTCCCTCCACCATGCTTGTAGGCAAGACACACTTACTTGTCTTTGTACTCCTCACCTGGTTGCTGCCACACACACTTGACACCATCCGAACCAAATAAGTTTGTCTTGGTCTCATCAGACCACAGGACATGGTTCCAGTAATCCATGTCCTTAGTCTGCTTGTCTTCAGCAAACTGTTTGCGGGATTTCTTGTACAGCTGCACGATTCTGGCTAAAATGAGAATCACAATTTTTTTGCTTAGAAGATAGATCACGATTCTCGCGGCGTAACATCATCTTTCCCATTAACACACAAAAAAAATTGGGCTAACTTTACTGTTTTGTTTTTTTTTTTTAATTCATTGAAGTCTATTTTTCCCAAAAAATTGCATTTGAAAGACCACTGGGCAAACACAGTGTGACATCAAATATTGCAGCAATTGCCATTTTATTCCCTAGGGTCTCTCCTAAAATATATATAATGTTTGGGGGTTCCAAGTAATTTTCTAGCAAAAAATATTGATTTTTAACTTAAGAAACAAGTGTCAGAAAAAGATTTAGACTTTAAAGTGAGGTTCCACCCAAAAATGGAACTTCCCCTCCGGTGTCACATTTGGCACCTTTCAGGGGGGGAGGGGGGAGCAGATACCTGTCTAATACAGGTATTTGCTCCCACTTCCTGGCATAGATCACCACAGCGCTTGCGGTGACCTATGCCACTTCCGGCGCCTACCCCGTCCTCCCCCGCTGTATTCTGTGAGACACAGAACACAGCAGGGACCTGAGAAGACGCGCAGCGCAACTCGCACATGCGCAGTAGGGAACCAGGAAGTGAAGCTGCACGGCTGAGAGCCGAAGGACGGATCGGCTTCGGGTGCCGACATCAGGGGCTCCCTGGACAGGTAAGTGTCCTTATATTAAAAATCAGCAGCTGCAGTATTTGTAGCTGCTGGCTTTTAATATTTTTTTTCAGCGGACCTCCGCTTTAAGTGGTTAAACTTCCTGCATTTACACACAGAAGTTTAATCTAAGAAGGAAGTTAGTTACAATGTTTCATGTTGTTAAAAACTTGGCAGACTGGCAAATTTTTTCTTTACACACACAGAAGTTTATCCCTTTGATCTAAGAAGGAAGTGTTATACCCCGTACACACGGTCGGATTTTCCGACGGAAAATGTGTGATAGGACCTTGTTTTCGGAAATTCCGACCGTGTGTGGGCTCCATCACACATTTTCCATCGGATTTTCCGACACACAAAGTTTGAGAGCAGGCTATAAAATTTTCCGACAACAAAATCCGATCCTTTAAATTCCGATCGTGTGTACACAAATCCGACGGACAAAGTGCCACCCATGAATAAACCTCAGAATAAATAAAGAGATGAAAGCTATTGGCCACTGCCCCTTTATAGTCCCGACGTACGTGTTTTACGTCACCGCGTTTAGAACGATCGGATTTTCCGACAACTTTGTGTGACCGTGTGTATGCAAGACAAGTTTGAGCCAACATCCGTCGGAAAAAATCCTAGGATTTTGTTGTCGGAATGTCCGAACAAAGTCCGACCGTGTGTACGGGGCATTAGTTACAATGTTTCCTGTTAAAAACTTGGCAGACTGCCCGGATATTTTCTTTTGACAGCTGAGTGAGCAGATAAGTCTCTCCACTTGTTATATGAAAGAATCGGCAAACTCTGCATTGGAGATCATCAGGGGGGTTGAATCGAGATCACAATTTTTTTAATGATTAATTGTGCAGCTCTAATTTCTTGTGCATTATCTTTAGAAGAGGCTTCCTTCTGGGACGACAGCCATACAGACCAATTTGATGCAGTGTGCGGCGTATGGTCTGAGCACTGACAGACTGACTCCCCCACCCCTTCAACCTCTGCAGCAATGCTGGCAGCACTCATAAGTCTATTTCCCAAAGATAACCTCTGGATATGATGCTGAGCATGTGCACTCAACTTCTTTGGTCGACCATGACAAGGCCTGTTCTGAGTGGAACCTGTCCTGTTAAACCGCTGTATGGTCTTGGCCACCGTGCTGCAGCTCAGTTTCAGGGTCTAGGCAATCTTCTTATAGCCTAGGCAATCTTTATGTAGAGCAACAATTCTTTTTTTTTTCAGATCCTCAGAGAGTTCTTTACCATGAGGTGTCATGTTGAACTTCCAGTGACCAGTATGAGAGAGTGAGAGCGATAACATCAAATTGAACACACCTGCTCCCCATTCACACCTGAGACCTTGTAACACTAACGAGTCACATGACACTGGGGAGGGAAAATGGCTAATTTTGAGGGGACAGCAAATTTACACTGTTATACAAGCTGTACACTCACTACTTTACATTGTAGCAAAGTGTCATTTCTTCAGTGTTGTCACATGAAAAGATAGAATAAAATGTATAAGAAAATGTGAGGGGTGTACTCACTTTTGTGAGATACTGTATATACGTGATCCTGAGTACAGGGTTCACCATGTAGCTATAAAACTGCTATAGGGCTGTTGTTAAGTGACCAGACATAAATGAGTAATTAATCTTTGCAGTCCGGGCACAACCCCACTCCAAAGGATCATTTTTTATTTACCCGGAGTTGGGCTTTAATTATGGCCATCTTATATTTTTCTTACAACTTTTCCATGCATATTCTCGTAGATCCAGTTTGGAACAGCCTGGTGTACGAGAGCAGCGGAGGAAGTTGATGACATTGGGTTTCCTTGTGCTTGCTTAGCTGGGTTGCTAGGAGACCAGCGCCAGAGAAGTATGTTTGTCTTTGCCTGGTCGCCGGGAGCCTTGGGATAGAAGATTCCTCTTATGGCTCCATATATAGAATCATCAGGGGAATGAAATTTGAAAATATTAACTGTTTCCTTTGGAGAATGATGTCATTGGAAAGGTCAGCAATCTTGGGTCTTTGCAGAGCTGAGCCTTTAAAAGAATAATTACTTTTTGAAGCATGCGGGGAATATCAAAAGGGGGTCCTTGGTTAGGGAATAGATCGGGGCTTTGGAAATCTTAGAGCGAGATGTTTATGCATTATATCAGTGAGGATGTCATTAAAGTGGAGTTCCAACCCAAAAAAAAAATAGTAATGTGTTTAAAAAAAAAAAAAAAAAAACATTTGGAGAAATTTTTTTTTTTTACTCACCTCTAAATGCCTGTTGCTAGGCGGTCCCTCGTAGTCTGCCTCCTTCGGTGTCTGGGCTCCTGACGTCACTTCCCTCGGCGCAGGAAGGGAGATCGCCTCTCCCCCCTCCCTCTTGTCAATCATCTGGGACACGTGACCAGTCCCAGATGATTGCGGGGCCAGTGACAGCGTGCGGCACGGCTCGCGCATGCGCAGTGGGTGCCCGGCTGTGAAGCCACAGCCGGGCGCCCACAGTTAGAATGCCGGCGCCGAGCGGGGCTTCGATCCCCCGCATCGCTGGACCCTGGGAAAGGTAAGTGTCCAATTAAAAGTCAGCAGCTGCAGTATTTGTAGCTGCTGACTTTTAATTTTTTTTTTTTTAAATGGGAACCCCACTTTAAAGGGGTTGTAAACCCTCAAGGTTTTTCACCTTAAAGGATATGTAAAGGTTTTTTTTTTAAAAACAAACCTGTCATACTTCCCTTCTCTGTGCAGTTGGTTTTGCACAGAGTGGCCCCGATCCTCCTCTTCTGGGATCCCTCAGCGGTGCTCCTGGCTCCTCCTCTTCTCAAGTGCCCTGTTGGAGAGACACTTTCCATGGGGGCACTCGTGTGGGCGCGCTCCCGTGTCCTGCTGCTGCGTCCATTGACACAGACAGCAGGACTCGGCCCCGCCCCCCTGGCTCCCACGTCATTGAATTTGATTGACAGCAGCGGGAGCCAATGTCACTTCTTGTGCGCTTCCTGGGCATTTTCCTGCCTGTTTCCATCAGGTCTTCTGCGCAGGTGCGGGTTGGCGCAGTGAGGCGTCTTTGGCGCATGGTCGGTTGGCACAGATTTCCTCTTGCGGCAACGCGCCATTGGTGCATGCATAGTAAGCCCTGGACTCTTACACCTACTTTGTTGCTAAGATACCCCCAGTCAATTCAGACACATTTACATGCGCTCTATCTCCCCTGTCACAGTAGCTCTAAGGTCAGTGATGCTGCGACGGGGGATAGAGTGGACCACGCATGTGTGGGGGTTTGAGAGCTCACTCCTGTGATGGTGGTGGTGAGCAGTAACGGCTGGAAGTGTCTTAGCAACATCCTAGCAACAAGACAAGATGATGTCTTCTCTGGGAGTTTTTGGCCAGGCTTTAATGAAAATATAAATGGCCTACACCTATAATAAGGGTATTATTCAACTTTAGTCAAAACTGTGCATTTCTTTTTTTTTTTATCTACAGGCTCCCAATACCAACATAGAAACATAGAAACGTGATGGCAGAAAAAAGACTGAGTAGTCCATCAAGTCTGCCCATTTTTTTTGTTTAATTTTTTGTCTGAGTATAGATCTACGTTTGTCCCAAGCTAATTTTAAGCCCTTTACTGTTGACTGTCTCACTACCTCTGCTGGAAGTTTATTCCGAGCATCAACTACCCTTACAGTAAAATAATACTTTCTAGGATTAGTTTTCAACTTTCCTCCAGTTAGTTTGAAGTCATGTCCCCGTGTTCTTGAGTTTGGTTTTATATTGAAAAAACTGCCCTCTTGAACCTTATTCATCCCCTTGATGTGTTTAAAGGTTTCAATCATGTCTTCTTTCCCTTCTTTCCGACAGACTGTACATTTTAAAGTGATTGTAAATAATCACCTTGTAAAACAGCCCATTCAAATTTAAATTGAAATGAAAAGCAAAACATTTCTGTATAGATATAAAAAAAAAATAAACATTATAAATGCCTTTTTTCCCTTTTTTAGTGCTGATCACATTCCCTCTGTTCTCAGCTGCATAAGAGCTGGGGGGAGGAGAAGCAGCACACTGAGCTTCCCAGTAAATGGCTGTGCCCCAGGGTGTGTCAGGACAAATCTGATTATTGGTGGAGAGCACACTGAGTTCCCAGCATAGCTAGAGAACTGACCACGCTGTGCTTTCCTGCTTACTGTGGCCAGTTTTTTAAATAGAAAAACAAGGGGACTAGCAGGAAAACCATGGATTTCACACAAAGAAAGCAACACAAAGAGAAACGGATACTTTCTCATACAAGTATATGGTACAGCAGATACTTATCAGGAATATGAAGTGTTGGGGGAACAAACACATTAACCACTTGACCACTGGGCACTTAAACCCCCTTCCTAACCAGACCAATTTTCAGCTTTCGGTGCTCTCACACTTTGAATGACAATTACTCGGTCATGCAACATTGTACCTATATGAAATATTTGTCCTTTTTTTTTTTACACAAATAGACCATTTTTTTGGTGGTATTTAATCACTGCTGGGTTTTTTATTTTTTGCGCTATAAATCAAAAAAGACTGAAAATTCAGTAAAAAAAAAAAAAAATTTCTTGGTTTCTGTTAAAATTTATTGCAGAGTATTGGCAGAGTATTGGCAGAGTATTGGCAGAGTTTTGACAGAGTTTTGACAGAGTATTGGCAGAGTATGACAGAGTATTGCCAGATTATTGCAGAGTATTGGCAGAGTACTGCAGAGTATTGCAGAGTATTGGCAGAGTACTGCAGATTATTGCAGAGTATTGGCATAGTACTGCAGAGTATTGCAGAGTATGGGCACTGAGCAGCGCTGTGGGCACTACAGATCCAGCCCACAGCCCTGCTGCAAACGATCTCTCCCCCCTCTCCCCTCCCACTGTACAAATCGATACAGAAAGGGGAGGAACCGGCGTTACAAGTGATCGCTCAGTCACTTGACAGAGCGATCACTTGGTAAACGGCCGCTGTCAGCGCCCGTTTACCGTGATCCGTGACGCGCTGGGTCTTCCGGACCTGGCGGTCACGGATGTTCCCGGGTGCGTGCCCCAGGGGGCGCGCGGGAGCAAGATTCTGAGAGGACGTCCATGGACGCCCACCCAGAATAAGCCGGCCGCGCTGTAGCTGTCTTTCAGCTATGGCCTGGTCGGCAAGTGGTTAAAGTGGTTGTAAATCCTAAACATTTTTTAACTTAATGCATCCCTTTACCTACCTGAGCCCCCATTTGATCCAGCGCAGTGCAGGTCTGCAGCTCTTCCCTCCCCTTACTTCCGGGTCTCGCTGGCTTTGCTGGGGCACCGGGAACCATTGGCTCCCAGTGCTGTCAATCAAAGCCGGGGGGGCGGGGCCGAGTCCCGCTGTCTGTGTCAATGGATGCAGCAGTGGTGCTTGGGTGCAAGCATGCGAGGGGCCAGGAGCGTCGGCGGGGGAACCGAAAAATGGAGGTTCGGGGCCACTCTGTGCAATTCCACAGAGCAAGTATGTATAGACATGTTTGTTTGTTTTTTTTTGTTTGTTTTTTTAATTCACTTTTACAATAACTTTAAGTTCCTGAAGTCGCTCTCAATTTGTTTTATCCTCCAGACCTTTCACCATTTTTGTTACCCGTCTCTGGACTTCTTCTGCATATACTATAGGCAGTTTTTTTTAGTAAAGGTGAACACACCGGTCCTCTTGATTTCAAATGTTGATGGCAAACACATTCACACTAAAATAGAAAGATGAGTGGGAGAATCTTTCTGGAGGCTCCTTTAGACAATGTCAGCCATTAGACTGTCCCGTTCTTGCTCACCCCCCCACCCCCCCCCGTCTCTATTTTGAATTTTGTACGGTGTCGTCTTTATTTTCTCAAGAACACGAAAAAAAGCGTGTGAAAGAAAAGTCTTATGGAGAAACCCTTTTTTTTATTAGCATGAGCTTAAGAAATTGCGATCCCATCTATTTATAGATGGGATCGCAATGAAAGATGTGCTGCAGCGAGGACTTTGAAGATCTCCAGCTGTGTATATTCATTATATCCTCGTTTGAGCAAAAGCGGCCTTAAAGCGTCGGACAATTCTTGTATAGATTTAACAAAGTGGTAAAAAGTGGCAGTAATGAATATGTGCAAGCCCAGAGCAAATTAGATAAAGCTGTCGTATCATCTGCAGAACAAGTCTTTAAACCTTTTCCTTAGAACAATATCAATTCAGTGAAATGTATTTACAGCTCTGTAGTTATTTATATGTAGCTGTTCGACCATTGAGGGCATTTGGGTTTTATTTTCTGTCTTTTTCATTCATAGCATATCAAGTGCTGTATTTAGGGCTTGTATTATTATTATTCTTTTTTTTTTGCAGTAAAATGTATTAGATTAAAATGACTGTAAACCTCTGAAATGAAAAATGAGGGCAATAGGGGGAGGGGAGCTCCTGCATACAGCCTGTGATTGACAGCCTCAGCTGTGCATGTTTCCCTATGAGATTGTGTAGGGGGTGGTCTATTCCCTCCACTCATGTCTCAGATTACACTAAGCTTGATGCTCAATGCCAGGAGTCTCCAAACTATGGCATTCAATTGTTCAGGAACTACAATTCCTATCATGCCTAGTCATGTCTGTGAATGTCAGAGATTTACTATGCCTCATGGGACATGTACTTCCTGCAACAGCTGGAGGGCCATAGTTTGGAGATCCCTGCGCTATGCTGTTCAGTGTGTGACATCAGATTGCCACTCCCTGCCTTCTAAGGATCAGAAAAGCTGTGTCAGCCCAGGTTCACACTGAGCTGCAGGAATGAAGCCGCGATTTCAGAGACATCTGTGCGGGTTTCTGCGGGTTCTAATCCTACCTATTCATCCCTATAAAAAAAAGTCAGGATCTTGGGCTTTAGAACATGTACATACAATAAAGAAATTGTGGAAGTGTTGAGTGTGCGTAACTTTTTTATTAACTTACAGTGTCTTGAAAATGTATTCATACCCCTTGAAATTTTTCACATTTTTGTCATGTATCAACCAGAAACGTAAATGCATTGTATTGGGATTTTATGTGATAGACCAACACAAAGTGGCACATAATTGTCAAGTGGAAGGAAAATGATAAATGGTTTTCAAATTTTTTTACATGTGAAAAGTGTGGCGTACATTTGTATTCAGCCCCCTATACTCTGATACCCCTAACTAAAATCTATGGGAACCAATTGCCTTCAGAAGTCACCTAATTAGTAAATAGAGTCCACCTGTGTGTAATTTAATCTCAGTATAAATACAGCTGTGAAGTCCTCAGAGGTTTGTTAGAGAACCTTAGTGAACAAACAGCATCACGATGGCCAAGGAACACACCAGACAGGTCAGGGATAAAGTTGTGGAGAAGTTTAAAGCAGGGTTAGGTTATAAAGAAATATCCCAAGATTTGAACATCTCACGGAGCTCTGTTCAATCCATCATCCAAAATTGGAGAGTATGACACAACTGCAAACCTACCAAGACATGGCCGTCCACCTAAACTGACAGGCCGGACAAGGAGAGCATTAATCAGAGAAGCAGCCAAGAGGCCCATGGTAACTCTGGAGGAGCTGCAGAGATCCACAGCTCAGGTGGGAGAATCTGTCCACAGGACAACTATTAGTCGTGCTCTCCACAATTCTGGCCTTTATGGAAGAGTGACAAGAAGAAAGACATTGTTGAATGAATGAATGAATGAAGGATTTGTAGAGCGATGCAAATGCAAACTGAATCGCCTCAAGGCGCTAGAAATGCGTTCTCTGTTGCCAGCTCTTAGAAAAGGAAGGTCTTTAGTTTTTTCCTGAAGGCCTGATGGTTTTCTTCCATGCGGATGTGGGTCGGAAGAGCGTTCCATAGTCGAGGTCCTTGAACTGCAAATCTTCGTTCTCCCTTTGCTTTGTAGCGATATTTGGGCATCATGAGGAGGTTTTGGTTAGCTGATCGAAGGCTGGGATTGGGTGTATAGTGTTTTATTTTCTCCTGAAGATATAGCGGAGCGTTTCCTTGTATGCATTTGTGGATGAGGCAGAGGGTCTTGAATTTGATCCGATTCTTTACGGTTAGCCAGTGTAGGCACTTTAGGGATGGTGAAATAGATTCCCAGGGTTTTTTTCCTGTTAACAGTCTTGCCGCCGTGTTTTGAATGAGTTGTAGGCGCGCAAGCTGATATTGGGGTAGTCCTAAGTATAGCGAATTTGCGTAGTCGAGTCGAGAATTGATGATTGTTCCCACAACTGCCGCTTTGTCTTCTTCTGGGATGAAAGGGATGAGTCTGCGTAGGAGGCGGAGGAGATGGTGGGAACCGCTCACTACTGATCCTATTTGTGCATCCATTGTCATTCCTGAGTCAAAGATGACTCCGAGACTCTTGGCTTTGAGGCTTGGAGCGATGGTCTGTCCTAGGATGGTGGGAGGTGTCCACGGGGTCTTAATTTTGGAATTTTTGTTGGCATGCGGGGCGGGCGAGACGGGCCGGTGGTGCGCCCGCTGGCCGTCGCCGGCGGCGGGATCCCACCTCAGCCGGGGCGACGGGATTCTATTGTTGAAAGAAAGTCATAGAAGTCCCGTTTGCAGTTTGTGAGAAGCCATGTGGGGGACACAGCAAATATGTGGAAGAAGGTGCTGTGGTCAGATGAGGCCAAATTTTTACATTTTGGCCTAAAAGCAAAACGATGTGTGTGGTGGAAAACTAACACTGCACATCACCCTGAACACACCATCCCCACTGTGAAACATGGTGGTGGCAGCATCATGTTGTGGGGATGCTTTTCTTCAGCAGGGGCAGGGAAGCTGGTCAGAGTTGATGGGAAGATGGATGGAGCCAAATACAGGGCAATCTTAAGCCGCATACACGTGAGCGGAATGTCCGACAGAAAAAGTCCGACGGAAGCTTTTCATCGTCTATTCCGATTGTGTGTGTGCCTCATCGGACTTTTTTTTTTGAAAATTCTGACGGACCTAGAAATGTTACATGTTCTAAATATTTCTGACGGAACCAATTCCTATTGGGAAAACCGATCGTCTGTATGCTGTTCCGACGGACAAAACGATGCATGCTCTGAAGCAAGTACGAGATGGAAGCTAATGGCTACTGGCTATTGAACTTCCTTTTTCTAGTCCCCGTCGTAAGTGTTGTACGTCACCGCGTTCTGGACGGTCGGACTTTGGTCAGACTTTGGGTTGACCGTGTGTAGGCAAGACCGCTTAAATGGAATTCCGTCCGAGTTCCGTCGGAGAAACCTTTGGAGTTTATTCCGACGGCAAAACTGGTCGTGTGTACGGGGCATTAGAAGAGAACCTGTTAGAGTCTGCAAAAGAGTTGTGTCACCAACTGCTTTCACCTTGTGCACGAACCACCACCAATAATAAAGGTGTGCTCTTACCAGAGAGGGCCTTTGTGTCTAAGGTACTCCAATTCTTTTAAGGGATACACATATGTATGCAGGTAATGCAACTTCAAACAGCCAGTGTAAACAACAAATCCTCTCAATCTTCTCTCTCCTCTTAGGCGTTACAAAATGGCCTAAAATGAGCTACAATGAAATGGATTAGAAGCCAGATCTACAATGGAATGGTTTAGATCAAAGCATATTCATGTGTTAGAATGGCCCAGTCAAAGTCCAGACCTAAATCCAATTGAGAATCTGTGGCAAGACTTGAAAATTGCTCTTCACAGACGCTCTCCATCCAATCTGACAGAGCTCGAGCTATTTTTCAAAGAAGAATGGGCAAAAATTTCACTCTCTAGATGTGCAAAGCTGGTAGAGACACCCCCAAAAATACTTGCAGCTGTAATTGCAGTGAAAGGCGGTTCTACAAAGTATTGACTCCGGGGAGCTGAATACAAATGTACACCACACTTTTCACATATTTATATGTAAAAAATTAGAAAACCGTTTATCATTTTTCTTCCACTTCACATTTATTTGCCACTTTGTGTTGGTCCATCACATAAAATCCCAATAAAATACATCTATGTTTTTGGTTGTAACATGACAAAATGTGGAAAATTTCAAGGGGTGTGAATACTTTTTCAAGGCATCGTACATAGGTTTTTCAAATTTCACATCTTGACTAGCATAAATCTTCCTCTATAGTAACTCCTCTTCATCTTCTTATTCATTGCAGGTAAATAATAGATTCCAAGCAGAAGCAATGTGCCCTCATTGAGTTCTCGATGAAGGAGGGCTGCACGGTGTCTTCCATCCACAGGAGGCTACAGAATGTTTACGGAGATGACACGTTGACAAGAGCAATGTACACAGATGGATGAAGAAGTTTAACAACTTCAGCCCCAGAAGGATTTGCCCCCTTCCTGACCAGAGCACTTTTTGCTATTCGGCATTGCTTCGCTCTAACTGAAAATTGCACGGTTGTGCAACGTTGTACCCTAACAAAATTGACGTCCTTTTTTCCCACAAATAGAGCTTTCTTTTGGTGGTATTTGATCGCCTCTGCTGTTTTTATTTTTTGCGCTATAAACAAAAAAAGAGCGACAATTTTGAAAAAAAAAAGCAATATTTTTTACTTTTTGCTACAATGAATATCCCCCAAAAATATATATAAAAAAACACATTTTCTCCTCAGTTTAGGCCGATATGTATTCTTCTACATATTTTTGGTAAAAAAAAAATTTGCAATAAGCGTATATTGATTGGTTTGCTCAAAATGTATAGCGTCTACAAAATAGGGGATAGTTTTATGGCATTTTTATTATCATTTTTTTTTTATTAGTAATGGCGGCGATCTGCAGTTTTTATCGTGACTGCAACATTATGGCGGACACATCGGACACTATTTTGGGACCATTGCCATGTATACAGCGATCAGTGCTATAAAAATGCACTGATTACTGTGTAAATGACACTGGCAGTGAAGGGGTTAACCACTAGGGGGCGATGAAGGGGTTAAGGGTGTCCTAGGGAGTGATTCTAACTGTGGGGGGATGGGCTACCTAGAACATGACAGCGATCACTGCTCTCGATGACTGAGAGCAGTGATCTCTTTCGTGACACTAGGCAGAATGGGGAAATACTTTGTTTACAGAGGCATCTCCCCGTTCTACCTCTCCGTGACACGATCGCGGGCACCCAGCGGACATTGAGTCCGCTGGACCCGCGGTCACTGAGAGCGAGGTGGGCGGGCGCGCGCCTGCAGTGCCACTTTGTAAAGGGGACGTACCTGTACACCCTTTTGCCCACCCGTGCCATTCTGCCGACGTATATCGTCACGCAGCGGTCGGGAAGCGGTTAAAGAAGGTCAAACCAACATTAGAGACCAACCACACAGTGAGAGACACTTCAATATCAGACAGCCTGCACCCCTCCTTCATCAAGACCTCAATGACGGCACATTTCTTCTACTTGGAATCCATTATTTACCTGCAATGAAAAAGACGAAGAAAAAATAAGAGTTATTATAGAGGAAGAGTTACTCCACCAGCATGTGAAATTTGAACGACCTACATAAGGTAATACAAAAGTTATGGCCACTTTTTCATACAGCCCTCGTAGATCCCCGTCATCATCAGCTTTCCTGGGAAGGGTTAAATATTACAAAACAACATATTTTCCCCACAGCTTGTTCATAACCCAGTGCAGTCACCAAAATGAGTCATATTCCACATGGATCATGTGAAACAATTACTGCTAGAATTTCGGCATCCTTAATGTGGTCTCCATAACTGTGTAGTGTTTTCAACTTATCACAAAATTGCAGTCCAGCTGGAGTATCACATCGTCCCACATGGTTTGCTGATTACTGTGCAGTGCTGTAGGGTAGTATCATTTGGGACTATGGATGCTGAATTTGAAAATGTGCTCTGAGTCTATATTGGCACCACTCACTTAACTAACAAACCGGTTTCTAAAAGTTGGAATTGGATTATCATATACCGTATATACTCGAGTATAAGCCGAGTTTTTCAGCACATTTTTTTGTGCTGAAAGTGCCCCCCTTGGCTTATACTCGAGTCAAGCACTTTTCTGCAGCAGAGAATGATATTTTCCGAACCGACTTTGGAGCCACTCGGGGCCACTTAGTGCTAGGAACCCAAAATTTGGTGTGCAAACTAGAACTAGCACTACAACATATCCAAAGCTGGGGTTCCTAGCTCCAAGTGGCCCCGAGATACAGGGCCCCAAAGTCGGTTTAGGAAAATGTCATTCTCTGCTGCAGAAAAGTGCTTGACATTTTCCGAACCGACTTTGGAGCCCCGTATCTCGGGGCCACTTAGTGCTAGGAACCCAAAATTTGGTGTGCAAACTAGAGCTAGCACTACAACATATCCAAAGCTGGGGTTCCTAGCTCCAAGTGGCCCCGAGATACAGGGCCCCAAAGTCGGTTTAGGAAAATGTCATTCTCTGCTGCAGAAAAGTGCTTGACATTTTCCGAACCGACTTTGGGGCCCCGTATCTCGGGGCCACTTGGTGCTAGGAACCCCAGCTATGGATATGTTGTAGTGCTAGTTTCACTGGGTTTGCACACCAAATTTGGGTGGCCCCAAAGTAGATACGGGGCCCCAAAGTCGGTCAACTGTCTGCAGCAATGTTATTTTGGGACCCTTTGGGTCCAGAGACCCCAAATTTTGGCTGCAGCTTGGGGGCATCTAGGAACCCTTAACTACCGAATTTGAAGTTCGGGGGACCTATGGCTGCAAATGGGCACAGTGAGGCTGCAAATGGGCATTGTTGACCCTCTTTTCCACTTACAGTAGCTGCACATTTCTCACCCTAGGCTTATACTCGAGTCAATGGTAAAATTTGTGGTAAAATGTGGTAAAATTAGGTGCCTCGGCTTTCATTCGTGTCGGCTTATACTCGAGTATATACAGTAAATAATAATAAAAAGCAAACCAGACAACAGAAGTGCAAGTGATGCGCAATGAAAAGCAAGAGTAGACTGATCAGCAAACCTGTGTCGGTAGGTTTGAGATAGAGGTTCATTGCACTTGGCCTAAACATTAAAGGAGAAGTATATCCGAAGCTCATTTGGCTGAACTTCTCCTGTGCATCACAGGAGTACAGTTCGTTCTGCACTCCTGTTACCCGTTTTCAGCAGACAGCGGGCTGATGTTCGCTGTCTACTGACGTCACAGAGCCAGTCCAGGCTCGGGCAAGATCACGACAATGGAACGTGTAACCAATTAATGAGTTGATTTTTTTAATTAAGTGATTTATGCCCTTCATACCTCACAAGGGCTGCTTCCCTTATATATACTTGTTTTTAATGTCATATTTATATGCTTTTGATGAAGGCCTAAGGCTGAAACGCGTCAGCATTTTTGGATGATGTTATTGCTTTAATGCTTAAATAAATATTTTCTATGGAGAAGCTGTCGAGTTGCCGGCCTGTACTTTCAATGGAATCGGGATCCGCTCACATACCTGGAGCCAGCTGCTCCCAGCCCCTCCATAGCTCAGCACTCATGTGAGTGTGGGGGGCAGACCAGAGAGCTTGTGACTGACAGTCACCAGTTCTCTGCTCACGGAGCTCTGAAAACCAAGCGATCGGTGGTGTTAGATAGCTGAGTTCTCAGTCTTAAAGGCGCCGGGGGGCTCTAATTATGTGCTTCAAAAAGACACTCACCCCCCCCCCCCATTGGAACCCATAGTCTGGTGCCCTGTATGTAGATCAGGGGGCCGGACGCATGGATGGTGGGCCGGTGCCCATGCACCCCTTATGCACGGGCCGCCACTGGCGGAAGTGCATTCGACTACGGACTCAGAAGTCAACACTTAAATTAGAACTATAAGCAACATTTTTCATTTTGGATAGGGTAAGGATTTGGGATAGAGTTATAAGCACTATTGGTTCATTTTTTTGCCATCTGTGCCCTATTGGGGAGGTTTACTTTCACTTCCTGTCCCATAGCCAAACCAGGAAGTGAGAGGAAATCCCTGAAAATTCAGGGAAACCCTTGGGGACCCCCAGGTCATCAGACCTAGTGTCCCCATTTGAAGATTTCCCCTCTATTACTTTTCTGGGGCTAACCCAACATTTGGTATTTTCTTTTAGTTTCACTTCCAATGATAATAGTACAAATAGAGAGGGAAAATCTCCCTAACGGGAGCACAGACAGAAAAAGAACCTGACAGGGGTACTAATCGCTCTCCACCCTATCCAAAAATAAAGAAAAGGTTTTGCCTTTGGTTATACTTTAAGATGGCGCTGGCTTATCCCGGGAGGGAGAAATTTTCAAACTTCTTAACCACATAATGACCGGCACACGCCAGAATGACATGGACAGGCAAATGGGCGTACCCGTACGTCACTTTGAATTTGTCGCCGTGCCATCGCGATCGTCTCACGGAGAGGAAGAACGGGGAGATGCTAATGTAAACAAGCATCTCCCCGTTCTGCCTAGTAACACTGTCAATTATTATAGCTCCCTGTGATCGGTAGCTATGATCAGTGATGTGCCCCTCCCCCTCACAGTTAGAATCGCTCCCCAGGACACACTTAACCCTTCCCTAGCCCCCTAGTGGTTAACCCCTTCACTGCCAGTGTCATTTTTACAGTAATCAGTGCAATTTAATCACACTGATCGCCGTAAAAATGACAATGGTCCAAAAAATGGGTCAAAAGTGTCCGATCTGTCCGCCATAATGTTGTTGTCACAATAAAAATCGCAGATCGCCGCCATTACTAGTAAAAAAAAAATTATTAATAAAAATGCCATAAAACTATCAACTATTTTGTAGACGCTATAACCTTTGCGCAAACCAATCAATAAACGCTTATTGCATTTTTATTTACCAAAAATATGTATAAGAATACGTATCGACCTAAACTGAGGAAAAAAAATGTTTTTTTATATACTTTTTGGGGATATTTATTATAGCAAAAAGTAAAAAATATAGCTTTTTTTTCAAAATTGTCGCTCTTTTTTTGTTTATAGCGCAAAAAATAAAAACCGCAGAGGTGATCAAATACCACCAAAAGAAAGCTCCATTTGTGGGAAAAAAGGACCTCAATTTTGTTTGGGAGCCACGTCGCATGACCACGCAATTGTCAGTTAAAGCGATGAAGTGTCTAATCGCAAAAAGTGCTCTGGTCTTTGGCCAGCCAAATGGTCCGGGACTTAAGTAGTTATAAAAGTAAGAAATATGCGATTGGGGATGATTTATACTGTGTAATGTGTAGTAAGAACTTAATATAATGGAATCCTTAAAAAGAAGCATCGGAGGGGGAGAGTTTACTCCCGCTTTAAGCTGAGAAAGCCCCTCCTCCCATGAACTCTCCTGGAATGTATGACATCTTTTTGGCCTAGGCCAGAAACCAGGAAGCAACTGAAGAAATGTAAAAAAAAAAAAAAAAAAAAGAGTAAAACAAGTAAATATAATGTACCTTTCTATCTATTTACTAATGATAGCAGCATAGAGATTAAAAATAGTCAATGTTGATTGAGAGAGTTTAGTTCTCTTTTTAAATACTGATCAGTGAAGGAAGTTGAATAAACACAACACTAGAGATCATTGTATCGCCGGTTTGTTGGCTCTGCAATGATTTTCAATTAGAACTACGTAAAATGAAGTCACTTCTGTTCACAGGAAGGTGGAGATTCTTCTTTTTCTAATAAAAGTATATTTGTCCAGGGATTTCCAGCTTTAATTTGCTGGCAGTTTTAGATCTGTGTGCACAGTTCTGTGTATTGAGGCCAGGAAGCTTTGGATGTGGTCGTAGTAAACATAGAAGAGGGTGGACGGGGTAAGTAAAGCAGCTGGGTGGGGGTCAGCTTATTCCCTTTCATTGTCCCCATGGACGCAATGTTATGGTAGTTCGATAGATAGAATATTTCATCAATCTTTGTAATGAAATTAAAGGAAGATTATAGTCCCAGCTTACATTTTCTTTTTCTAACATCATCATTGTAATAACAATGCAAACCATAGTTGTTTTTGACAATCCAATATAAGCTAACTTGAAAAATCTCCTTTCATGTTGTGAGTGCTGTCTGCTGGCCGTCTCTTTACACAACTTCCTGGATTCCCTGAACGCTTTGCAGCTTCTCCTCAATTTCTAAGGACTACATATCCCATGTTACCGTGCTGCCTGCAAGCAGAGATTTCTGCACTGGCTCCTCCTTCCATAACCACCTTATAGTGGTTGTACACCCTTTACAACCACTTTTACCTACAGGTAAGCCTATATTAACTTCCCTGACAGTATTCCCGAGTGTGGCTCGGGGTTAAATTTCACCACCATTAGCAGTAACCCCGAGCCACACTCGGGATTACATCTCAGGATCCTGGTGCGGTATACTTACCTTGTCCCCAGGATCCTGCGATGTTCCCCCGTGCTTTCTGCGGGCTCCGTCCTCCTCCGAAGCCCCTCTGTACCAGGCTCTGTTCCCTGCGAGCGTCGCGACGCACGGGGGCGGAGCCTGGTGGCAAATTCAAAAGAATGTAAAAATCATAATACATACAGTACTGTAATCTTACAGATTACAGTACTGTATGAAACCATTTCACATCCCTTTTGTCCCCAGTGCTTTGTCCCATGCCCTGCATGCAGTTTTATATGATATATACTGTTCTTTCGGCCTGGAAACTTGAGATTGTCCATAGCAACCAAAAAGTGTCCCTTTACGTCAAAAGTGGCTTTAGACCAGCTAGAAAACAGCGATAGTAAATTAGAACACTTGCAGAATTGAGCGATAGTGAGGGAAATGTATTTTATTATCATTATATTATTATTTTTTTTAAATTATTTATATTTATTTATTATATTATAATTTATGATTTTGTGTTTCAAACTTCATCATATTCGGGATGACAGATGTTTTGTGCTCTGGCACAGATGTTGATTGGACATAGACAGATGTTTTGTACATTGGGGACACTGTGACAGATGTTCATGGGACAGTGGTGCTTGGTGTACTATGTGTGGGGATGGCTGCCGTCTGTGTCACCTGTGACAGCTCTCTGTGTACAATCATTCCTTACATAGAGAGCTGTCACAGAGACACGTGTCTGTTTACACTGTGCGGGCTGTGATTGGACACAGCCATCACATGATCGGGAGGGCCAATCACAGCACCCATATCACGATCTGTGTTTGGATGTATGCGAAGATCACAACCATCACAGGATTGCGCCGCTGGGGCTGTGCGCGGGCGTCCGTTCTGAGGGGCGTATGGGTACGTCCACTTCGAACAGTGAAGCGTCCACCTGCCCGTCTATGTACATTGGCCGGGTGGGAAGCGGGTAAACTCCTCGCCTCGGCACCTCTGTAGTACAGAAGGCAGGTTCTCTGAAATGTGTGACATAGCAGTGCCTACTCACAGGTGATAGTGACTTTTTGTCACAGAATTCATAGAAGTGAATGTGTGGGGATCTTCACAAAGTAAATTTACAAACTTCGAGATTGTTCAGAGTAATAGGAGTAGACTGGAAATAATTAAAATATACTGTGGAAATGAGTATATGATTTTGCATTTTAACCATAAATATGCTTAATTACCAAGCTGAGGAGGGAGGAGAAGCAGACTTCCTTGCTGTTCCTTTGTTATGTGATGGGAAACATCCTTGAAAACCCTTCATAGGGAATCTAGAGCGGTTTTGTACATATTTTATTTATTACGGCAAGGACTAAAGAAAACACAATTTCTAAAAAAAAAATGTGTTCTATTGGGGTGATTTCCCTTCACTTCCTGTCCCATAGCCAAAAGAGGAAGTGAGAAGAAATACCTGGTTCTCACCAAAACTAGTGTCCTCAGATTTCCCCTCTATTCCTGTTCTAGTGAAAACTCAAAATTTGGGGTTTTCTTTTATTTTTGACTTTCGGTGATAACAGTCTACAGGACAAATAGAGAGGGTATTCTAATCCCCCCGTTCCCTTGATCATCCGCCTGAACAGGGGCATGCAGCCACTCAGGGCTGTACATATGTTCAAGCACAAACCCTAAAGGCCCATTCACACATGAGGCTAAAATAGCCGTTTCACTGTGGAACGCTTTCAGAGGGCATTTGGCAGGCAGCATTGCGGTGATATGTCGCTTGCTCACCACCTATTTTTAACCCTCAAAATGCTGTACCACCCCATCGCTACCGTGCACACTGCTGGTTGCAACATGGCCCCATTCAAGGAGTTGTGTAAAGAAACGGCCAGCAGACAGGCAGCACTCACAGTATGAAAGGAGATTTTTCTAAGCTTATACTGGATTACAGGGGCGTTGCTAGTTCTACAAAAGATCTGGGGCTATAGCCCATAGCAGTGTAGTAAAGAAAGTCATACGCTTGGGCGGGCATACAAATGTATATAATATACGTGTGTGTGTGTGTATATATATCCCCAGAGAGTTCCCCCCCTTACATCAGGGTCCCAAGAGAGCCTCCCCCTTGCATCAGGGTCCCCAGAGAGCCTCCCCCTTAAATCAGGGTCCCCAGAGAGCCTCCCCCTTAAATCAGGGTCCCCAGAGAGCCTCCCCCTTAAATCAGGGTCCCCAGAGAGCCTCCCCCTTAAATCAGGGTCCCCAGAGAGCCTCCCCCTTAAATCAGGGTCCCCAGAGAGCCTCCCCCTTAAAGCGGTTGTATACCTATTTTTTAAACTTTTACCTACAGGTAAGCCTATAATAAGGCTTACCTGTAGGTAAAAAAAATATCTCCTAAACCTGTACGGTTTAGGAGATATTCCCTTCGCAATGAGCCGCTGACTGCAGCGGCGCATGCGCACAGGGGATTCTCGGCTGAAAGCCCAGCAGCCGCCGGCCCTTGCCGGAAAAAAGTCTCCCGTGCGCACGCGCGGGAGTGACGACATCGCGGCTCCGGCCACTCACAGCGCCGGAGCCGCGATACCCGGAAGACACACCGAGGGGAAATGTCAGCTCCCTCGGCGTGGACCGTTCCAAGGTAAGTATCTCATAACGAGCTAGTATGCGGTGCATACTAGCTCATTATGCCCTTTCCCTTACAGGTGTAGGGAAAAAAAAAAAGTCAGTGGGTATACAACCGCTTTAAATCAGGGTCCCCAGGGAGCCCCCCACTTACAACAGGGTCCTAAAAATAGGCACTGTCACTGTACTAATGACACCGGCTGGGAAGGGGTTAACATTAGGGGCGATCAAAGGGTTAAATGTGTGCCTAGCCTGTGTTTCAGTGTAGTTGGGGAGGTGCTTTTACTACTGGAAGACATAGATCCATATCCCTACTTTGCAGGAACACAGGATCAATGCCTTCCCTACTGACAGAACAGTGATCTGCCTTGTTTACATAGATCGCCATTCTGCCTGTGTACTGAACAATCGGCGGATGCAGGTGGACATCGAGTCCATGGTACCCGCCGCTGTGTGTGTGATCCCTGAAGTTTCTAGTGAACTAGGTACGTGATCTGGCACAGAGCGGCCGCCCTGCCGCAGTATATATGTATGGTGGGCGGTCTGACAGGTGGTTATTGTTATCAATGTTGTGCAACAGTCAAAGCCAAAGTCACATCCAAGTCACACCCATCCAAAGTTGCATCAGAGTTCCAAATTACTTTAGTACTTTGACGTAAAACATCGGGGTTATGGCAGCAGAGATATTTTTAAACGGCAGACAATCCTCTTTTTGATAAAAGTGGTCTCCGTGGCGGATTGGCCGCAAGATCACTTTTATCGGGGGAGGGAGAAGTCCTCTCCCCTCTGAGACATGGAGCCGAGTGAGGGAATGATGGCCCCCACTTAGCTCCATAATATTGGATGACGGAAGCAACGTCATACGTCACTTCCACCCAATGGTCTTAAAGGGGAAAAAAAATGTTGGCGGAAAAAAAAAAAAAAGACATTTATTTATTTATTTAATGCATTTAAG
This sequence comes from Aquarana catesbeiana, assembly GCF_042186555.1. Classification (NCBI taxonomy): domain Eukaryota; kingdom Metazoa; phylum Chordata; class Amphibia; order Anura; family Ranidae; genus Aquarana; species Aquarana catesbeiana. The sequence goes on from NC_133327.1 coordinate 658,347,851, forward strand.
TGTAAATGTGAGATCCCAGATCTTAAATTTAAGAGGTCCTTTCATGCTTTCTTTTCTATTACAAGAGATGTTTACATTTCTTGTAATAGAAATAAAAGTGACTCAAAAAAATCTTAAATGAAAAAAAATAAGAAAAAAAATAGATATAAATTTAAAGCACCCCGTCCCATCGAGCTCATACGTAAGTCGCGCCCGCATATGAAAACGGTGTTTAAACCACACATGTGAGGTATCGCCACGATCGTTCGAGTGAGAGCAATAATTCCAGCACTAGACCTCCTCAGTAACTCAAAACTGGTAACCTATAGACATTGCCAATGGAGATTTTTAAGTGCCAAAGTTTGTCGCCATTCCACGAGCGGGCGTGATTTTGAAGTGTGACACGTTGGGTATCAATTTACTCATCGTAACATTATCTTTCACAATATAGAAAACAATTGGGCGAACTTTACTGTTGTCTTATTTTTAATTTAAAAAAGTGTGTTTCTTCCAAAAAAAATTGCTTTTGTAAGACTGCTGTGCAAATACGTTGTGACATAAAGTATTGCAACGACCCCCATTTTATTCTCTAGGCCTAGGGTGTCTGAAAAAAAAAAAAAAATATATATATATAATGTTTGGGGGTTCTAAGTACTGTATTTATTGGCGTATAACACTCACTTTTTCACCATGAAAATCGGGTGCAAATAGTGTGTGCGTGTTATACGCCAATACTTCAATTTCAGCTGCCTCGGAGGCAACGGGGGGGGGGGGGGGGGGGCGGGATGAGTGCCGTCAGATTACATACAGTGAGAATCTCCTGTTTACTTGGTGGCCTCTGTAATAGGAAGTCAATAGATGGCAATGGCGAGGCTGCTGCATTTATGGCAATGGCGAGGCTGCTGCATTGATGGCAATGGTGAGGCTGCATTGATGTGGACTAATAAGGCTGCATTGATGGCACTTGTGAGGCTGCAGGTGGGCATTAACCAGGCTGCATTGATGGCACTTCTGAGGCTGCAGGTGGGCATTAACCAGGCTGCATTGATGGCACTTGTGAGGCTGCAGATGGACACTGACCCTTATTTTGCTTCAAAGTTCCTTATTTAAAATTTAAGTTTTTTCCTGAAACTTCCCTCTTAAAATGAATGTGCGTGTTATACGCAGATAAATACGGTAATTTTCTATCAAAAAAAAAAAAACTGATTTTATCTTGTAAACAAGTTTGAAAAATAGGCTTGGTCCTATAGGCTTGGTTAAACATACTAATAGGGTAATTGGCTTATGGGAAGTGTTCAGCTTTCTCTGTAAAAAGCTGGAAAGTATAGTAGCATTATGAAAACCTCATTTTTCTATTCGCACACAGAGATCCTTATATGAGTATCTGTAGAAATAATGATTAATGGCTCCTAATCCTCTCTCACCTTTCCTCCTCCAGTATTCCTATGCTGTGTCAGTGCTGAGAGAGTGCAGCAAGCTGCGTCCCACAGACCCAACTGTTCTGCTCCTCGCTGCCAAGGTCTGCATTGGGCCTCTTCACTGGGTAAGTCCGCCGAAGGAAAGAGTCTTACATAATGCACAAGGCTCCGCAGTGTGCTATCATGGTGTTTAAAAATAGGTACAGCATTTACATCTGGAGAGGGAGTTGCTGGAGCCACATTTATTAGAAGCAGAACATTTTTTAAGGATTAATGTAGAAACACAAAATAGCAGCTACGTCAGCTCAGGGACCTGCATTCTGCCTTCGCTAACTGCAAAAAAATAAGGATCTTGTGACTCCAGCAGCATAAGGCAGGCCATACATTGTGCAATTTTCTTTCCTTCAACCCATTGCTCGATTCCCCCATCAATACAGTCAAGCCCCGTACACACAATCGGATTTTCCGACGGGAAATGTGTGACGATAGGCTGTTGGCGGTAAATCCGACCTTGTGTACGCTCCATCGGACAATTGTCGATGGACTTTCCACAGACAAATGTTGGATGGCAGGTTTTAAAATTTTCCGTGGACAAATGTCTGTTGTCGGATTTTCGTGTGTACACAAGTCCGTGGGACAAAAGATCAAAGTACAAACACGCATGTTCGGAAGCAAGGACGAGCCAGAAGCGGTCTGTTTTGTAAACTGGCGTTCATAATGGAGAATCGACATTCGTGACGTGGCAAATTATGAATTCTTGAAATCCAGCGCACAATTCTCTTCTTCTTTAATGGGATAATAATGAAGCTGCTTTGCTGGTGATACTGATGGAGTTATTGCAAACACATTTTCAAAGGCTTTTTTTTTCTAGTGATATCAAGAATAATATTATTATGTTTTTTTTTTTCTTTTTATTTGGGCACAAACACAACACCATTATCCCGTAGTTTTTAAGATCAAAGATACAATTATGTTGGTGTCCCTTGTCAATTTTACATTGTACTTTTAAAATGTAACTGCCGACTCCCAAGCTGTCATTTGAAGTAAAACACATAGCCAAGTATTATTCTACACAATTTTTTATTGTGCAGTAAAAAAAGAAAACAAATAAAATTAGACATGATATCTGCCAATAGAACTTAACCAAAAAGTGCATTTTATGCATCCAAAAATATAGAAAATATACCAAATCAAATCATTATTCAACCAAAAAAATAATGTCAAAGCAATAACTCCAAGGCCAATAATAAATAACACGTTATCTCCTCCGATTCCGCAACATGGCTGGTTGACGAACGGCCATTCAGAAACGAAATGAAAAGTGCAAAATGAAAAGCGCGAATCAACACACTAAACTTCTACTAATACGAAAATTAGCAGAAGGAGTCCAAAGGGTTGGCGCTAAAGAGCTAAAAAAACAACGTAGTACGTCACTACATTCGTATTTGTTGGCCAACAATTGTGTGGCCTTGTGTATGCAAGACAAGTTTGGGCCAACGCTCTTCAGACAAAATTCCACGGTTTTGTTGGCGAACAATCCGATCGTGTGTACGAGGCTTCAGTGTTAGGCTGGATTCACACCTATGCAGTTTTAGTGCTTTTTGCATTTTGCAGATTTGCACTACAGTCCAGTTAACATGGTTTCTTATGGAACACGTTCTGTAGTGCAAATCTGCAAAATGCAAAAAGCACTAAAAATGCATAGGTGTGAATCCAGCCTTAATGGGGGAATCCCTCTCTTGGAGCCATTGTATTCTGACAGCAGGAGGTTTCCCAGGCATCATAATACAATGATCACTGCTATAGCCACCAGCAGTGATCGAACGACAAAAACATTTTAAAAAAAGACAGGCTGCTTGTACTGAAGTCGATCCATAGATCGATCATAATTCGGCTGGTTCAGCCTTTCACCAGGAAGCCTTCCATGGCGTCATAACTTTAGCTTAGGTTTACATTGACTGCGGCTTTGAAATCGTGCGCCTTCATCTGAAATCGCACGGTTTTCAAAGCTGCATGTCAGTGCGATTTAGGGGGGCGACTTGGAAGACATTTGTGCGGCTTAATGCACAGATGTATATTCAAGTCGCACCCAAAATCGCGAAAAGTAGTTCAGGAACTGCTTTTGCAAATCAGTGCGGCAGTGCAAAGTCGGCGTCGCACCGATATGAACAGTGGCATTTCCGGCAATAGGCTGTGACCTGTCATGTGACTTGACCTGTCAAATCGCATGACAAGTCGCTCCAATGTGAACGAGGGCTGTTTTTTTTACATGTTGGCTATTAGTTTTAATTAACCAGGTCCAGGGTCCTGGAAAGTACAGGCCGGCAACTCGACAGCTTCTGCATAGAAAATATTTATTTAAGCATTACAGCAATAACATCATCTTCCAAAATACTGACGCGTTTCGGCCTTAGGCCTTCGTCAAAAGCTTTAGATGATGGCCTAAGACCGAAACGTGTCAGATTTTTGGATGATGTTACTGCTGTAATGCTTTAATAAATATTTTCTATGGAGAAGCTGTCGAGTTGCCGGCCTGTACTTTCTATGGATCTTTTGTGAGCCTAATTAGCCAAAGCAACGACTACTCTACATATCAATTATACTATATAGCGGTAGAGCTTGGGTGAGTTTTTCTCTTGCTTCTAGGTCCAGGGCCATGGTCCTTTCCTATGGCAGCCAGATCCAGAAGACTTATTTGTGGGTATGCCAACCATTGGGGGCTGAAACCATTGGGGGTTCCCTTCAAGAGAACCTGCAGCGTGGATAAGGAAAAACAGGGTCTCCCTCTATTAAGACCATGTCCTGTTTTTTTTTTTTTTACATGTTATTCATTTTAGTGTGTTTTCTGGAAGACCTTTACCGCTCACCCAGTGAGTCTTCCATAGACCACCTAATCATCGCCAAGACAATGATTCCAATTTCCGTAAATCCGGCAGCTATGGACAAGGCAGTAATTTCATGCTTCTAACCGGTAATAATGTTTACCTGCCGCTGATGCCATTAAACTGTAAATGTCTGATGTGCTTTAGCGCCGTTTCTACATTTGGGATGTGTCTGGGACAATGGGTAATAAATAATGTTTACAAAGTTGATTATCTTGCTGCCCCGCTTCTTAATATCAAATTTGTCGGCTAGGCAGAACCACTTCTGCTTTAACAAAACCTGCGGGACAACATTTCTGCTGATAAATTAAACAGGTGCTGCACCCTCATGAGCGGCGGATCATTTGCTGTGAAGCTCACCATTCCAAAGCTTTAATGAGAACAGCCTTTGGTACAGGAATTGAACGGCATCGGTGCCTCGCATAATAAGCAATCTGCTTGTAACAATGGATAGCATGTCCTAAAAACCTGCTCACACTATAAAGTCAGTGCAGATCCAGTCTTACCTGTATATAGGAACTGTTTGTATACCCTTATGTGCACCAGCAAAAAACTGGACGTTACCCCACTTGAGGGCCAGGCCTTTTCTGACTTTTTTTGTATACTAGTAAAAATCTGTATTTTTTGATAGAAAATGTCTGAGAACCCCCAAACATTATAAGTATTTTTAATAGAGGCCCTAGAGAATATAAGAGTTGGTTGTTGCAATTTTTTATGTCAGGCGGTATTTGCGTAGCGTTTTTTTCAACGCAATTTTTTTTGGAAAAAATATTCTTAAATGAAATTTAATGCAAAAAAAAAACCCCACAATATATAACAGTTTTTGGTAAAATATAAAAGATGATTTTACACCAATTAAAAGAATACCTAACATGTCATGCTTTAAAATTGCGCACGCTCTTGGAATGGCACCAAGTTACAATACTTAAAAATCTCTATAGGCGACGCTTTACAAATGTTTAGAGGTTACCAGTTCATCTTTGTATGCGTGCGCACCGGAATGGGGGGGGGGGGTGGGGGCACTTGAAAAAATTTTTTTATTTATAAAACATAGTTTATATTTTTAGACTTACCCTTTAAAGCAGTTGTATACCCCTTTTTTTAACTTTTACCTACAGGTAAGCCTATAATAAGGCTTACCTGTAGGTAAAATTAATATCTCCTAAACCTGATATTTACTTTGCATGCAGCCGCTGACGTCAGCGGTGCATGCGCTGTGAAGGCCCGGCTGAAGGTCCGGCAGACACAGCACAAAGACCAAGCTGCCAAAAAAACAGCTCTCGGTCACAAGAACACATCAGTAGCCAACGAGACGGGCTTCATAGTGGTCACATGATCGCTGATCCTTCCCGCCCCCCTGGCCTGTTAATAGCTTTTAAAGGGGACGCCAGGGTGGGTGGGAAGGGGTTAAAGCTGAAGTTTAGTTAAAAAGCATTTTTTCTCTATGGCTTTAGTTACATTACTTACCTGTAATGAAGGATGTCCCATAATGTGCAGGCTGCTGGTTTCTGTAGAAATCTTCACTGCAGGGCTGCCCTGTCCTCTTCCTGCTGCTGATCTTCCAGCGCTGTGGGGGTTAACAGTTTCAGGTTTTCAGGCTCAGCTGTACCAAAGATGACCGACCAGGACACACCTCCTCCTTCCTTTTTTCCTATGGAGAAAACGGTCATCTTTGGTGCAGCTGAACCCGTAGACCTGAAGCTGCTCTCCAGAGTGCTGGAAGTTCAGCAGCAGGAAGAGGACAGGGCAGCCCTGCAGTGAAGATTTCTACAGAATCCAGCAGCCTGCACATCATGGGACATCCTTCATTACAGGTATTTAAAATAACTGAAGCCGGAGAGAAAAAATATTTTTAACTAAAAATCAGCTTTAAATGTCGGTTTACACCATGAAGGGCGCTGCGCGTTCCTGTGTGACTCCCATGCGATCTAGGTGTAGTGTGAATTCATTTGAATGTGCTGAAATCGCACTGCATTGCACCAGAGCAGCGGTGCTTTGCGTGCGGTTTTAACCCTTTTTCGGCCGCTAGCAGTAGCTTTACCGCCGACGCCGCGTCTAAAGCGCCCCTGCCCATTGAAATCAATGGGCAGCGCCGGCAAGCGCCACTGCAGCGGTGCTTTGCGGGCGATTTTAACCCTTTTTCGGCCGCTAGCGGGGGTTAAAAGCACCTCACTAGCGCCCGAAAACCTCAGCAAATATGACGGTAAAGCGCCCCTAGAAATAGCGGCACTTTATCGCCATCGGCCCCAAAGCCCCAGTGTGAAAGTAGTCGTAATGTTTGGAGCTTTGAAATTTTACATTAGTTTCTGGTTCCTCTGACTCCCACCCCCCTCCCCACACCAAATCCTCAGGCTGCACGTACCTTACATTTGTCGGTATCTTTTTTCAGTGTTTGACAAACAATTTTTGTCCTGCAACTGCTGCAGCAAAACTGTAATTTGGACGCACATAATTACAGATACGTTCACATTTTCCAGGACATTTCACTGCACATACCCAGCAAATGACTACTTGTCATGTTTATACAAACTCCATTCAAAAGGAGCGTTTTTGAATTAAATCCAAACGTGGAAATTATATTTAGCTGCCAAAGTGGGTTCAGCAAAACATTCATCGCAGTAATGTAGAGCATCTCCTAATGTAGCCTGAGATCCGTGCTCGATAAAATTCCCGCATTGATTTCCATCGGCACAATTTGAGCGCCGTTAGTAATAATTAGGTAGAGTGTAAATCAATGTGTATGTAAACCATAATAATCAACTTTTCGTGTTTGCTCTCTTGTTCATCTGTTAAATATTCTGTTAAAGAAAAACTCTATCTGGATTTGAAAAAATCGGCACCTGCAAGTACTGTAGGTTCTAGTTTATTTAGAAAAAAAAAGTACTTATCAGCCCAAGAAGTCCAGCACTGTCATCTTACAAGCAAACGTCTTCACTGCTCTCTTTGCTCTCACACCACCACCTTGGATTTGGGAGCTGTCTTCTCTCCCTCACCGCCATCTTGGATTGGCAAGCTGTCTTTGCTCCCACGCCGCCATCTTGGATTTTCAAGCTGTCTTCATTCCCTCACCGCCATCTTGGATTTTCGAGCTGTCTTCTCTGCCACACTATCATCTTGGATCTGGGAGCTGTCTTCGCTCGCATGCCGCCATCTTGGATTTGCAAGCTGTCTTCATTCCCTCACCGACATCTTAGATTTTCGAGATGTCTTCGCACCCACATCACCATCTTGGATTTGGGAGCTGTCTTCACTCCCACACCGCCATCTTGGATTTGGGAGCTGTCTTCACACCTATACTGCCATCTTGGATTTGGGAGCTGTCTTCACACCTATACTGCCATCTTGGATTTGGGAGCTGCTTTCGCTCCCATTTTACCATACTGGATTTAGGAGCTGTCTTCGCTCCCACACCATCATCTTGAATTTGGGAGCTGTCTTCCCTCCTACACTGGCATCCTGAAATGGGAGCTGTCTTCGCTCCCACACCGCCATCTTGGATTTGGAAGCTGTCTTCGCTCCTACACTGCCATCTACAGATTTGGGAGCTGTCTTCACTCCCACACCATCATCTTGAATTTGGGAGCTGTCTTCACTCCTACACTGCTATCTTGGATTTGGTTGCTGTCTTCACCCCTACACTGCCATCTATGGATTTGGGAGCTGTCTTTGCTCCCACGCCGCCATCTCGAATTTTCGAGCTGTCTTCGTTCCCCACCCCCATCTTGGATTTGGGAGCTGTCTTCGCTCCCACGCCACTATCTTGGATTTGGGAGCTGTCTTCACTCCCACGCTACCATCTTGGATTTGGAAGCAGATTGTGACTTCCTGATCACCCATAGACAAGCCCCCTACTGAACATATGTGTCATTTGGAGGAGACTGTCCTGTTGCCTTTTGGGATGTGTGATGTGAACCCCGGTTGATGTGGGGAAGGGGGTAGGGGTTGTTAGCCCCAGCACAACGTCATCCTTGCCTAGGCAAGGAATGAGGAAGTGGGAGCAAGTACCTGCTTGCTACTTGCAATCCTCCCAACCCCACCCTCTACCCCCATTCAATAAATGTATTAAGCAATTGGTAAAAGGTGCAAACAAATCTTGTGAGCTGACTGTGCCCTCTGCCTCTAATACCTGCTATCAGTTCTCATTGTTCCCAGCTCTCTCTGATATACAGTACACCTTCCTAATATGTTATGGAGATAAGGGTGTAAGGTGGTGGTCCTACCTCAGGTTGGCAACTGCTTCTCTATACAGTACAGTAAGTGAGAGTTGTCACCCTATGACAGGAAGTGTTACTGGTGGAACCATGAGGTGAAACTGAAGGGGGGAAAAAAGCCTTTAAAAAAAAAAAAAACCTCTAAGAAGTGGTAAGCTGCGATATAATACATTTTTGTTCTTCGGTTTAGATATACAGTACTTTAAGGGGGTGAGCACCTTTTGTTTCAATTATTGGTGGAGGCTGGTAAGTTGAATTTAAACAATGTCAGAAATTTTGTTTCAGTCACTGCAGAGCCAAGCAGAAGAGTCTCACTTCTCTTAAGTGAAGCACACTTAAATGCACATCTTTAATAAAAACAAATAGATTGCACTTTCATAGAGAAGAGCATGAAGAGCTTATCAGGTGTATACCATTCCAAATTCCTTTATGCACTCCTGTGGCCAGCAGTGACCAATAAAGTTGGGTAAAACACCAGCATCTGAAGACAGAAACATGTCCTGATGCAGACTGGTGAAAAGGTGGAATTCTCCAAAATGCATTCGGTCCAGTACACATATGCAGAAGTGGCCCTGTAGAATAAAACGGTGGCGGTTGCAGTTGGCAGGTGTTTATTAAAGCAATATTGTCAGGAAAAAATACACTAAAATCTATTGTAGTGCACACAAACATAAAATAATAAAATTTTTTTGTAAAGTATAAAAGATGGGATTGCATTGAGTAAACAGATACCATACCATGTCAACCCTTAAAATTGTGTGTGCCCGTAAAGTGGAGAAGAACTACGGTACCCAAAATGGTCCGTACATGACAATTTACTGTTCATCTGTTTAGAGTTAGCTATGAATGAGGCCCCCAGAATTTATTACTCTCACTCCGACATTTGCAGTGATACCTCTCATGTATGACAAAATCATTGTTTACATACATGTCTACGTTTGCAATTGTGTGTGTGTAGGGTTATAGGTTTGCATTTATGTATTTTTTTATTGTAATTTATTTTATTAGCAAGCCCCCAATGTGATAGCATTGGGCAGGCGACAGGTTCCCTTTATGTAAACATCAGGGGTCATCAGGGGTCTGGCCGACCGAGCGGAGGAATGAACTTGATTGTTTGTTTACCCAGCATTTCAGCCAGAAGGAGCTGAGTGCTTCCAGGTTCATCAATTGCAGAGCTGTTGAGGGAAAGGATGTCACCACTCTTCTCCCGCTTGGCATTCTGATGTCATTTACCATGGTCTCTGGCTCTCTGGAGGGAGAGCCTGGAAAGCACAGGTGAGGTAGGGATTAAATTGATGAGGTGGGACACCTTCATGGTAATAGTGATCTGGTGACTCTACACCCCCCCCCACATCACATTTACTAAATAGCCAGCGGCACTAAGCCGCAAGCTTGATTTAACCACTTGGGGTCCAGGCTGTTTATAAACAACCTGTCAATGGCAATTGGTTAAAACCCAATTCCAAGAATTCAGCCATTTTGTAAAAAAATTAAGGCAAACTATGAGTTAAGTCCAACTAGGTGCATGACATCTCCTGGACTTCTCTCTATTATTTACATTTGCTCTGCCAGAGAGACACTCCGGAATCTGAGAGGAGAGAAACACACAGAGCAGCTATGCCCGCTTCTCCCCTCTGCTACCTGTTCACAGAAGCCTTGGTATTTTGTGAATGTGTTCACAAAATACCAAGGCTTCTGTGACTGGGCAGGAGGAGGAGAGGGCGGGCATAGCTGCTCTGTGTCTTTCTCTCCTCTCAGATTCTGGAGTGTCTCTCTGGCAGAGCAAATGTAAATAATAGAGGGAAGTCCAGGAGATGCCATGCACCTAGTTGGACTTAACTCATAGTGTGCTATAGTGTAGCAACTCTCCTGTTGAAGCTACAGAGATTAGAAGGATCAGCGTCGGGCTCTCAGAAATGCAGTACTATAAACCTTTCAGCTATAAGGCAAGATATAGCAGTAAGCCCAGAAAACACCATGCACCTCCTTGGACTTAACTCATAGCGTGCCTTCACTTTTTACAAAGAAGCTGAATTCCTGGATTTAAATTCATACAGTAGGACAGTGCACTTTCTCCCTTCCCTTATGGTTTTTCAGATGAGTTTCTATGTATACGTTTCAGCTGTTAGAATTCAGGAATGGAACGTCCTTTCATTTGGTGTGTATGAGGCATAGATTTGATGTGGATGCACCACAGATGGAATTTTTTTTTGTTAAGCTTCTAACTACTGTTTTGGATCGTTCCCCATTGGCATTCCATGGTTATGGGTCAGCCATGGTGTGTTAAGTCTGCACAATATCAGAGGCTTTTATTGCTGCAGAGTGGAGTAGAAGGAATGTGTCAGCTTTTCCACCTGCCAAATGTGGACTTTTAGAGGACCCATTGACTTCACATTGGCCTTTGCCCAACAATGATCTTAAATGTGTTGTTTGTAACTTTTGTACCACATATGCAGACGTATTTATCATTCCTCCAGTGAACGGCTTTTGGAGAGAAATTCATTTTTGCTGCAGAGAAATATATTTGGAGGAGATAGAGGTCATAAAAGGCCCGCTGGTCTTAGGTCTACACAGAGCGGAATTTATAATATGGCATGTACATTGTTTATGCAAATGCAAGGCAGTTTTATTTTGCAAAGTGAAGCAAATATTCATTAGGACTGTTCTATCTGACCTCCTAATATGTAGGGTCCCGGCTGTCTCTGCACTCTGCTTCTTCATGGTCTAGGTATTGCTTCATGAGCTTGTCCATCATAATGATAGATTGGTAGAGAGCAGAGCCAGCTGCAACCGCAGAAACTGAAGTCACTTTATGCCTATTGCACTTTCAAGTATTTCTTTGCACCAGGGAATAAGTTTAGGCATGTTCAGATCCTAGTTTGAATCCAACTGAGTGGTCCCGCCAGGAAGCTGTCAATGTCCTTGGCCAATCATAAGTGGTCAAGGCCAGTGGTGGCTGGTGGTATATTTTTCGGGAGGGGGGCAAACAATCCTCCCGCTGACACCCCCTAAACCCACCCTCCGGCGTCAGTCGGTCACCAGCCCCGCACTTACCCCATCTAGGTCACGGGCAGGGCTTCCTGAGGGCGGCGTGTCCTCCTCCTGGTGCTTTATAGCTTCCTCCCCTGCGTCTCCTCCCTTTTCCTCCTCAGCGGTCAATAGGATCGCTTCTCCTCTCGGCCAATCGGGTGACGGGTCTCAGGACTCGCTTCCTGATTGGCCGGGAGGAGAATCAGGAAGACAATAGCAAATATTAATTTGCTCTTGTCACACAACTGGGTGGGCTTGGGGCGCAGTGCTCTGCGCCCCAAGCCCACCCTTTTTTTAAGCCTATTAGAGCCTCAGGCTCTAATCACGTGCTTCCAAAAAAATAAATAAACCCCATTGGAATCCATACATCCGGCGCCCCGCATGTAGATTAGGGGGCAGGACGCATGGATTAGGGGGGAGGCCACTGGTCAAGGTTTTCCCTGCTCTGATACAAGTACCGTAACTGCTGATTTTTAAAAGATAGACACTTACCAGCCGGCTATTCTTCACCGGGCTTTGGCTCCCTAGCACCACCATCTGGGCTATGGGAGATGGTTCCAGTACAACGCACAAAAGATCCACGCTGCTCACAGGTGAGTCGGCTCCAACGGCAGGTTCTCCTCATTGCAGGGTGCTCACCCAGTCGCAGCTGGAGCAATAATAAAATGAAAATCCGGATGCAGAGCCCTTTCATATCTGGAAAAAGCCCTTTTGATAAAGCCATTCCTCCCTTGTTTGTACATGAAGTGCTCTTCTGGTTTTATGCAATAAAAGGCATTTGGATCTCAGTTTGGTGTGCAGCCATCCAGATTTTCCTTTCATTATGGGAGATGGCTGTGACTTCCTAAAGTCTCCCTAGTGAGCATGTGCGAGGCATGGCAGCGCTGTGCGACTGGTCCTGCAGTCTCCTGGGATGTGTGACATGTCCTAGGAGATTGAAGGCTGGGCCAAGCAGACGTAATTCTCATCTATATTTGCAAACATAAATTTGCCCTGGGACTTTAAATGAGGCGCAACGTACACAACCAATAGATACATAGTATATAAATGAATTAGTAAATGGATACAGTTCTCATAAGCATAAAAAAGAGAAAATACTGTCAAGCTGATTAATAGTAATTTCATGGTACAAGTCATATCAAATTTAAATATTACAAATATAATTTCATGATTAAATAAAATTATGCATCCTAAAATTCAACACGTTTCGCAAATCTCTGTTAACTTCCTCAGGAATAGGTGCATATTTAAATATCTGTAAGGCAGAACATCAATTTTTAAATACACAACAAAATTAGTAATGAGTACTGTTACTGTATTCAAAGATCAAGGGCCGCCATAAGGGACCCAATACTTACAAATCAGCTAAGATTGGATACACAAAATGGCATTTCCAATGGTGACCTCTAGGGATGTCTGACCCAGAAGCTGTGGAAGTAGGATCCGCGAGGACCCAGGGGACAAACAGAGGGTGAATGGCAACCAAAGGGTACAGATATATCCAATCCATTCTGTTGCCTAAATTGATAACTAAAAGGAAAATATGTCATGAATCTGCAGTAATGTTTCATGCCCTGTCTGTTTGCTTACCTCTCTGGTTTGTGTTTCAGCTTAGGGACCGCGCTCTCACACCTGCGTGTTTAACCACTTCAGCCCCAGAAGGATTCGCCCCCTTAATGACCAGGCCATTTTTTGCGATACAGCACTGCGTTGCTTTAACTGCCAATTGCGCAGTCATGCCACACTGTACCCAAACAAAATTGACGTTCTTTTTTCCCCACAAATAGAGCTTTCTTTTGGTGGTATTTGATCACCTATGCAGTTTTTATTTTTTGCGCTATAAACAAACAGAGAACGACAATTTTGAAAAAAAAATACAATTTTTTAAACTTTTTGCTATAATACATATCCCCCCCAAAAATATAAAAAAAACACATTTATTCATCAGTTTAGACTGATATATACATAGTTTTGGTAGAAAAAAAATTGCAATAGGCGTATATTGATTGGTTTGCGCAAAAGATATCGCGTCTAAAAACGATGGCATAGATTTAGGGACTTTTATTTATTTTTTATTGTTTTTACTAGTAATGGTGGCGATCTGCAATTTTTTTAGTGGGACTGCGACATTGCGGTGAACAAATCTAACCCAAATCACACTTTTTTGGGGACCAGTGACATTATTACATTGATCAGTGCTATAAAAATGCACTGATCAATGTAAAAATGACAGGTACAGCGATTCCTGCAGCGCTGCCAACCTACTGTGGTATATCTGCGTGAGCTGGTCGGCAAGTGGTTAAGTAATCTTCTCTCAACATGGCTGCACCCCAGCCTCTAACAGGAAACACTATATAACTCTGTGCACTGGGAGCCAGCCTTGCCCGAGCAACAGTTGTGTTTAGGCTTCTGGTGTGGCTTCCTGCTGTATTTTATCTGTCCCTCTGACCATTCCTATCTGCTAGTAACCCTGACCTTGGCGTGACTTCCTGACCATCCCTGTCTGCTAGTTGCCCCGACCTTGGCTTGTGCTCCTGACTATCCTGTGCTTAACCCAGAACTGCTGCTTCCGCTCTGTCCACCAGAACCAGTCTGTGAGCATGAGCTGAGAGACCCTGAGGGCCGCAACCTGGAGTCAGCTGCAGCCAAATCCATCCTCACCACTAGTGGCTCTGGTGAATACCTGCTGGCTCTTATGCCCCGTACGCATGATTGGATTTTCCGACGGAAAATGTTCGACGGGAGCTTGTTGTCGGAAATTCCGACCGTGTGTCAGTTTTATTGCTACAGGGCTAACATATATATTGGAATACATATTGGTCTAAATTTATGAGGAGGTTTGCTTTGTTTCATTTTTTTATTGGATATGTTTTATAGCAGAAAGAAAAAAATATTGTTTTTTTTTTTTCAAAATTGTCAGCAAATTTTTGTTTTTAGCGCAAAAAATAAAAAACGCGAGGTGATCAAATATTACCAAAAGAAAGCTCTATTTGTTGGGAAAAAAAGGGGAAATTTTATTTGGGTACAACGTCGCACGACCAAGCAAATGTCGGTTAAAGCAGCGTAGTGCCGTATCGCAAAACAAATGGACCTGGTCAGGAAGGGGGGGTAAATCTTCTGGAGGTGAAGTGGTTATATACCTAAATCTGACTATAATATTGTCCTGCATGGGCAAGGTGACAGGGTCTCTTTTAGGTTGCGCTCACATGGGTGGGCTGCTTTAGCGCACAAGTGTAAAGGTGCATTAAAAGGTGCGGTAAAGCAAGCCATTCAAATGATTTATCTGCCTAAGGCATCAAAAAAGTTGCATTTGGCGCTTTTTGCAACGTACGCATTTTAGTGCATTGAGAAGGTGCATTCAGGATTGATGACACTGCATCACATTAATGCATGTATTATGCAATAGTGTGAATGGCCCATTTCTTGAATTTCCATCCCCTCCACATCATTACCTCTCTGGCATAACTTTTCACAGCTCTCAGATATGGATCTCTCATTATACAATGTGTTTTTCAATAAGGACAGAATTTCACAATTCTTAAGAAGCCGTCTATGGATGCAGCCAATAACAATAAGCCAACTGTCAGTTTTCTCACGGCGGGAAGGCTGCAGGTTGGACTTCTAATGACGCTTGCTTGTTAAAGGTGAATTAATGCCTGGATTTCATGCTCCAGTTCTAGTAGTTTCCATCGCGGCCACATTAATGTGCATCTGGCGTACAGGATGTTCCTAGGTGCGCTATTGTTGCAGATTTTACACTGAGGCTCCTGAAAGGGCTACACATGTGGGGAGCAGGTGAAACGAGGACACCGGAAGACGCTGACTTCTCTTTACCTACCGCCAGATTCTGCAGAAATTAATAACAGCACAAAGCAGTCTCTTGGTAAAACAGATTTAAACCTGACAGTTGTTCATGTATTATGTATTTGTGGTCTCCGTACAGTGCAACCTGAACGAAGGAGATAAAGGCGACGTGCTTATATTACCATGCATGCCAATATCTTCTGCAGAGACTGGGAAGTGCAACTCTAGCCTAAGATGAAGCTCTTGCATATCCAATATACAGTATCTCACAAAAGTGAGTACACCCCTCACATTTTTGTAAATATTTTATTATATCTTTTCATGTGACAACACTGAAGAAATGACACTTTGCTACAATGTAACGTAGTGAGTGTACAGCTTGTATAACAGTGTAAATTTGCTGTCCCCTCAAAATAATTCAACACACAGCCATTAATGTCTAAACCGCTGGCAACAAAAGCGAGTACACCCCTAAGTGAAAATGTCCAAATTGGGCCCAAAGTGCGCTCCTCCACCTTCTGTTTGAGGATGCCCCACAGATGATCAATAGGGTTTAGGTCTGGAGACATGCTTGGTCAGTCCATCACCTTTACCCTCAGCTTCTTTAGCAAGGCAGTGGTCGTCTTGGAGGTGTGTTTGGGGTTGTTATCATGTTGGAATACTGCCCTGCGGCCCAGTCTCTGAAGGGAGGGTATCATGCTCTGCTTCAGTATGTCACAGTACATGTTGGCATTCATGGTTCCCTCAATGAACTGTAGCTCCCCAGTGCCGGCAGCACTCATGCAGCCCCAGACCATGACACTCCCACCACCATGCTTGACTGTAGGCAAGACACACTTGTTTTTGTACTCCTCACCTGGTTGCGCCCTCACACGCTTGACACCGTCTGAACCAAATAAGTTTATCTTGATCTCATCAGACCACAGGACATGGTTCCAGTAATCCATGTCCTTAGACTGCTTGTCTTCAGCAAACTGTTTGCAGGCTTTCTTGTGCATCATCTTTAGAAGAGGCTTCCTTCTAGGGAGGACAGCCATGCAGACCAATTTGATGCAGTGTGCGGCATATAGTCTGAGCTCTGACAGGCTGACCCCCCCCCCCCGCCCCCCCCAACCCCATCAACCTCTGCAGCAATGCTGGCAGCACTCATACATCTATTTCCCAAAGACAACCTCTGGATATGACGCTGAGCATGTGCACTCAACTTCTTTGGTCAACCATGGCGAGGCCTGTTCTGAGTGGAAATTGTCCTGTTAAATCGCTGTTTGGTCTTGTCCACTGTGCTGCAGCTCAGTTTCAGGGTCTTGGCAATCTTCTTATAGCCTAGGCCATCTTTATGTAGAGCAACAATTATTTTTTTGCAATTAGGTGCCATGTTGAACTTCCAGTGACCAGTATGAGAGAGTGAGAGCGATAACACCAAATTTAACACACCTGCTCCCCATTCACAGAGACCTTGTAACACTAACGAGTCACATGACACCGGGGAGAAAAAATGGCACACTCACTACTTTACATTGTAGCAAAGTGTAATTTCTTCAGTGTTGTCACATGAAAAGATATATGAGGGGTGTACTCAATTTTGTGAGATACTGTATATACAGTGGGGACGGAAAGTATTCAGACCCCCTTAAATTTTTCACTCTTTGTTATATTGCAGCCATTTGCTAAAATCATTTAAGTTCATTTTTTTCCTCATTAATGTACACACAGCACCCCATATTGACAGAAAAACACAGAATTGTTGACATTTTTGCAGATTTATTAAAAAAAGAAAAATTGAAATATCAAATGGTCCTAAGTATTCAGACCCCTATTTAGTAGAAGCCCCCTTTTGATCTAATACAGCCATGAGTCTTTTTGGGAAAGATGCAACAAGTTTTTCACACCTGGATTTGGGGATCCTCTGCCATTCCTCCTTGCAGATCCTCTCCAGTTCTGTCAGGTTGGATGGTAAACGTTGGTGGACAGCCATTTTTAGGTCTCTCCAAATATGCACAATTGGGTTTAAGTCAGGGCTCTGGCTGGGCCGTTCAAGAACAGTCACAGAGTTGTTGTGAAGTCACTCCTTCCTTATTTTAGCTGTGTGCTTAGGGTCATTGTCTTGTTGGAAGGTAATCCTTTGGCCCAGTCTGAGGTCCTGAGCACTCTGGAGAAGTTTTTCGTCCAGGATATCCCTGTACTTGTACTTCATCTTTCCCTCGATTGCAACCAGTCGTCCAGTCTCTGCAGCTGAAAAACACCCCCACAGCATGAGGCTGCCACCACCATGCTTCACTGTTGGGACTATATTGGACAGGTGATGAGCAGTGCCTGGTTTTCGCCACACATACCTGAAGGCATATTTAGCTTAACCACATCCATTGTACAATAATCAGTTTCCATTTTGTGTGTTATCCTGCGCTCTATTTTACAAACAGCTGTGTGCATGTACTGTTCATTGTTCTTGTTATCTTTCCTTACTTTCCATTTCTTGTAAAGCACGTGATTTCCCAGAAATGACGCGTTTGTTGAGTTTCTCTTTTGTCATAAAATGTCTTTGTATCTGATTGGATAATATTGGATAATGTTCAGGGGGCTGCGCTTTCTGAAAGCCCCCTTTATATTCATTGAGACAGAATAAACTTTTAGATTTGCTCGGCGAGACTTTGTCATTGGTTTTTTATCATTGTCTCAATGGGCTAATCTCACAGGCCTGTGGGGATTTTAAGGTACACCTTATGCACAGTTATCGAGGGTCTAAAAATACCCCTAGACAATCTACATTCCTAACAGCTTGGGTGCTCGCCCAGAATCGATCATAATATGTCTCGGTGAGTTGATTTATATCTATTTATCTATTGCCGTGATTTATTTAGAGATCGATTCTTTTAAAGGGACCTGTAATTAATTTTTTAGACCTTGATATGTTGAATTGCTCTGAGAAGCAATAATAAGGCTGTTCTGAGTTAACAGCGACATAAGCCCTGGGGGGGGCTTCAGAGACTGCTCTGTGTAGCAGCGGCTACTGTTTCGGGTAAACAGTGAGAAAAAAAAATTCCGGGAGAGTTTTTAAGGGCTTTGTGAAGTCCGTAGATTATGAGAAATCTATTATTTATACAGTACTGTAATTATAAGAAAAAGTCTGATAAGGTGTGCCGGACAAAACCCGATCTCTTTGCTTTTATCTCCCTATTGCGTAGCAGTCATAAGATAATTTGTAATTTGTCTGTGTGGAATTTGTCAAGTGTCGTAAGGTAAGACAGCACCTTTCCACTGCACTGTGTTATAATGAAACGTAGAGTGATCCTTCAATATCCGGTGATGTATTGATGCTTACTTTTAATGATTTACATATGAATGCTTTGACTCTGAAGTAGAGGATATAACCTATATCGTATTGTAGTTGGCAGGATATTCTGAGAATAACTTTTGATCAAAACATGCTATTTGAATAATTCTTTTTGCTACTGACATCTTTTGCGAAGGGGAAGTCAGGTGCAAAATTTGGATTTTTGGCTTTTTGCCAACAGGGTTCAAGTGTTAATATCTCACTAACCGTAATAGATAGTGGGGAATTGTTTGCGGCATTAGTACTACCGCAATTGAAGGCACTGTTTGAACCTGATGGCACTTTGCCAAAAACTTGAAATGTAAATTAAAAAAAAAAAAAAGAGGACACCTAATTTAAGGGACAAAGAAGCTCCAGGATTACATTCTTTTTAGAAAAGGGTTAAATCAACCTTCTCCATGCCTGTATCAGGTGCCCTGCCTCCTCCCCCTTACATACCACAGCCTCAAGGGGGGCCATATAAACTAATATATTCCTCATTCTCGAAAGAGGACATGGAATCTTTAGCCGCAATTGCAGCGACAGGTTCACAAGTAAATAGAACACTACCCCCTGCCCAACAACAGGTTGCAGCAGTGGCTCCGGCGCTGCCTACCATTTCACAACAACCCCCCCATGCACAACTAAGGCCAAAAAGTTCTATCTTGCTCTCATCAGACCAAAGAATCTTATTTCTCACCATCTTGGAGTCCTTCAGGTGTTTTTTTAGCAAACTCCATGAGGGCTTTCATGTGTCTTGCACTGAGGAGAGGCTTCCGTTGGGCCACTCTGCCATAAAGCCCTGACTGGTGGAGGACTGCAGTAATGGTTGACTTTCTACAACTCTACAACTTTCTCCCATCTCCTGACTGCATCTCTGGATCTCAGCCACAGTGATCTTTGGGTTCTTCTTTACCTCTCTCACCAAGGCTCTTCTCCCCCGATAGCTCAGTTTGGCCGGACGGCCAGCTCTAGGAAGGGTTCTGGTCATCCCAAACGTCTTCCATGTAAGGATTATGGAGGCCACTGTGCTCTTAGGAACCTTATGTGCAGCAGAAATTTTTTTGTAACCTTGGCCAGATCTGTGCCTTGCCACAATTCTGTCTCTGAGCTCTTCAGTTCCTTTGACCTCATGATTCTCATTTGCTCTGACATGCATTGTGAGCTGTAAGGTCTTATATAGACAGGTGTGTGGATTTCCTAATCAAGTCCAATCAGTATAATCAACACAGCTGGACTCAAATGAAGGTGTAGAACCATCTCGAGGATGATCAGAAGAAATGGACAGCACCTGAGTTTATGAGTGTCACAGCAAACGGTCTGAATACTTTGGACCATGTGATATTTCAGTTTTTCTTTTTGAATAAATCTGCAAAAATGTCAACAATTCTGTGTTTTTCTGTCAATATGGGGTGCTGTGTGTACATTAATGAGGAAAAAAATGAACTTAAATAATTTTAGCAAATGGCTGCAATATAACAAAGAGTGAAAAATTTAAGGGGGTCTGAATAATTTCCGTCCCCGCTGTATAAAGGAAGAAGAGCGCTCTCGTAGTGTAGTAACTTAGAATGAATTTATTAAAATCATAACATCATACAGTGCACTCACATTAAAAAGCCGAGTAACGTCTTATATCCATGAGCTCCAAGCTCGTTCCACAATCGCGTAATTTCTGATACGCCTCCATCACGCCCTACATGTTACATCACGGTCACGTGAATTCATCAGGGGATCATAGCTAGTTAACTGTCAGCGCCTCACTACTCTCTAACAATTTATTTATGAATAGTCAAGGATAAGCTATTTAAGTGAAGGCGGCAGGCTTGCTATACATTTTTTACCCCACACAGAGTGGTAGCGCTCGAGTAACACATAACAAATATCAGCTTGCGGCCCCTTTCAGACGTGCAGATCCTTATTTAGGCATCCGCTTAGGCGGCGGATCACAAGTCCGTCTCTGCACACTG
Source organism: Aquarana catesbeiana (assembly GCF_042186555.1). Taxonomy (NCBI): domain Eukaryota; kingdom Metazoa; phylum Chordata; class Amphibia; order Anura; family Ranidae; genus Aquarana; species Aquarana catesbeiana. The sequence continues at coordinate 658,368,452 of NC_133327.1, forward strand.
TGTAGGGACGGACCTGTCAGAGAGACCGCTCTCCTCTATGGGGGGATCGGATTATTACGGATCGCCTGTCCGTTTTCATCCGATCCGCCAGACAGATGGAAAATAGGACATCCATCTGGATTTTGCGGAGATCAGGGCGGATCGGATGTCAGCTGCCAGATCCGCCTGAAAAAACTGACAGGCGGATCTGAACGGTCCACATGTGTGAAAGGGGCCTTAGGGTTTGTTTGCTCTGAGATTCCAAAAAAATATTTAGACTTTTTCTAAATGGTTCTGCAAGCAGAAGAATACCAAGCTCGCTCAATTTTTGTGTGTGGTTGGAGCCCAATAATAGTCCATTAGAGTGCTAAAAAAAAGTGCTACGTAAACTCTTATAAAGCATTTTGTAGGTGTTTAGCAGTTAACAGGCATTAAAATAGCTTTTTGGAAGTTTATTGTTATAGGAAATGATCCAGAAGTCTCCTTGGAGAGGACATCTTTTTCTACTGAGCAATCTCTTCCCACAGTGGCCTCACAAACTCTTCTTTCTTCTGTTTCAAGTTTCTTTTTTTTTTTTTAGACATCAATAGAGATACAATGGAAATAAATGTAGCACAATTATGTAGAATTGAATGTTACATATTGAGTTTTATAATTAGAATTTAAAATTTATACCTATTGATTATATTGTTGCATACATTAAACAATAGATAATATTTGGTTAACAATTATACCAATAAAATTAACAAACAATGGCTATGTGGGGTTTAATAGGTTTGCCCTTTGATATTTATATATATATCGTATTTGAGTCAAATAGTATTCCAACAGTAGGCCTGTACTTGTGGAGAAAAAGAAAAAAGAAACGGGGGGGGGGGGGGTTAGAGATGATTGAAGGAGGGTAGGGCATTGCCAAAATCATCAGTGTTTAGTTGTGTATTTAGTTACAATACAGAGCCTCCTTCTCCGGTCTCCCCACCAATCTCAGCTCCATCAAAAACATCTCTCAAGCTAGTGCAGTCCAGTAATGGGTGAAAAAGTTCTATTCATGGTTCCCAGATGTGTAAGATATTTAAATGGTTATTGTTTAAATCATTTTTTCATTGGGTATAATATTAATTCTATGTTTCTTAAATTCTCATATTTGTGGAAGAAGAGAAAGAATAAACTTTGTTCCCCTTTACTTCCCTTATTCCAAGTGCTCATGCAGTGTGATAGTAACCCTCTCTATATAGTAGTGGTGGCTCTTGTTTTTTTTTTTTTTTCTGGTGGGCGGCAAACAACACACCTGGGTGGGCTTGGTTCGCTTTCTCTGCGCCCCGAGCCCACCCTATTTTGAAGCCTCTAGCTCTAATCAGTTGCTTCAAACCCCCCCCCCCCCCCCCATTGGACCCCATGCATCCATGCAAGGGGCTGGACGCATGGATGGGGGCGAGTTCTGTGCGCCCTTAATGGATGGGCCGCCCCTGCTTTATAGAGATACCACAGGATACCTGCTTCTACCTGTACTAACTAGAGGACTGCATCTTTTTGCAACTAATTTCATTTGCCACTATGGACCAGAATTCCTCAGCATCAAACCTAAGACCTACCAACTGGCATTCCCCCATTCAATGAGAATGCCTTAATAGCTAAAAAGGGCACTCGGAATGGACAGGGAAACGGTAGTTGGTATAGTTTAGTCCTGAAGTTCAAAACTCTATTAACAAAGTGGTTTTAGAGAGACACATTAGGTCTTCCACCCAAGAGTCACACATTTTCACACAAGATTCTATTTGACAGTAGGTGGATCTTTGGTGGCAGTAATATGAAACTTGAATAAAAACATTGATAAATAGACCCCACAGAGAATGGCTGGATCTCCAACTATAGTGATAACAAGCACTTTGTAGTGTCTGCTCTTAGGAAAAATAAAGTTTTATTATGACTGACAGATTTACTTTAAGGTTACAAGAACATTGCAAATACAATATCCGAATCCTGGCAATTTGGGTGATATTTGGCTGCTTGTGAGGTATACAGGCCACCATAGATGACTTTTGGAGACTTCTGTTGGTGGACAAGTCTGGCTGAGTGGAAAATATTTGTTCCCCTGCGTCATCTTACCAATAAGAGCAAAGTGGTGATAGCTGTGTCCCATGCTTCCCCATTCTTGGAGGACTACTATCATCAACCACTTTCTAAGGTCTACAGAACCCTTATATCCTTCAGAGTTAGCAAACCTAATGGCATCTTTTACGGATGGCACATAGCAGGAGAGAAGCAGGGCACCATTGACTCATGGTTAAGCAAAAGAAAAAAAAAAATACTGTAGAGAATTAGAGAAGTGTTAGGAAAAATAAACTTTATCCTATACTGAGACCACTACATCATTTCCAGGTTATGGTGTGTATGACACCCAAAGAGTTAAACATGCCAGTTCTGTCACTGGAAGAGTTATATCCGGTGTGATGTTAAAAATGACAATGAAATCAACATACACACACGCACACAGTTAATGACAAACAGACTTTTCCTAAAGATCCATAAATCCAGGATCATTAGTAACTAAATCAATGTTGGCTTGGGGCCAAATTTCTTCTAGGAACACAACCTCTGATGCCCAAATAAACTCATTTTTAGGTCAGCTTCACACTGTGCATTGCAGAAAAGTGCGCATTCCTGCAACAAGCAGTACTGTAGTGTTTTGAATGCCACCCAACACACTAAGGCAGGGCAGTGCTGTCTTAATGAGTGGGCACACTTGGGCACTGCCCAGGGGCCCCACCTGTATGGGGGGGCCCTGCACTTTCCCCAAAGCAGCTGGTCCTTGAGCCCACGCTGCCCGGAAATTGGGGGCCCCATGATGGCACTGAGAGTGATGGATACACAGGGGAGGCAGGCTGGCAGCGGTGCGCCTTGCTGTGCAGAACAATACCTATTATTTCACAGCCAGCAGGGAGTGGCAGGGTCAGAGCGCCAGTGATGCTCTGACCCCACCTGAATGCCCGGGACTCGGGGCCCGCGGGGTAGGAGCTGGAGTGGGAGCTGCTGAGTCGGCAGCACCGAGAGCCTGCCTGCGGAAGTAGCATTGTGAATGCTGCCGTGGTGAGCCCAGCTGTCCAGCACTGTTTGCACCGAAGGGCTTGGAATGCCCGGAGGGATGCTCCCTCCTCCGCCCCTCCTTCTGCCTGCTTGATTGGTATAAGGGAGTCCAGTGCTGGAGGTGGGCACATGCACTGTATCTCTACTGGAAAAGGGGGTACTACATGGATGGAATAATGGTGCTGGGTGATATTAAGGGTGTATGGGAGAAAACAATGCTGAGGGGGGATCTGGGGTGTATAGGGGGTAGCAATGCTTGGGGTATCTTGGGTGGCTATAGTGCTAGAGGTATCAGGAATGTAAAGAGGCCACAGTGTAGGGGGTATCAGGGATGTAATGGGGTCACAATACCAGGGGTATCTTATGGTATATGGTAATAGTGCTGGGGGGAATATCTAGGGTTTAGAGGAGTCAGAGTGCTGGGGGATATCTAGGGTGTAGAGGGTCAGAGTGCTGGGGGGATATCTGGGTGTAGAGGGTCAGAGTGCTGGGGGGATATCTGGGTGTAGAGGGTCAGAGTGCTTGGGGATATATCTGGGGTGTAGAAAGGTCAGAGTGCTGGGGGGATATCTGGGGTGTAGAGGGGTTAGAGTGCTGGGGAGGCATCATTCTAGCAGATTTATTATATGCACAGGACAGCTTTGTTGCTTTATGTATGTAGTATTTTCCCACTGTTTCTTTGCTGTACAGAATGACTGTTCACGTAGTTAAAGCGGGGGTCCACCCACACCGCCAAAAAAAAAAAATATTAAAAGCCAGCAGCTACAAATACTGCAGCTGCTGACTTTTAATACATGGCCACTTACCTGTCCCAGGGTCCAGCGATGTCGGCAGGCGACACCGAGAACCCGCTCGGTTCTCGGCAGCTGCCGCCGCCATCCTAGGTGGGGGAATCAAGAAGTGAAGCGTTGCGGCTTCACTTCCCGGTTCCCTACTGCGCATGCGCGAGTCGCGCTGCGCGTCCCAAGTGGTCCCCGCTCTCTCCTGGGAGCTGTGTGTTCCCAGGAGACAGCGCGGTGGGGACGCGAAGAGGCGTAGACTCCCATGGGAGTCTATGCCGGAAGTGGGTGCAAATACCTGTCTTAGACAGGTATCTGCACCCCCTCCCCCCTGAAAGGTGCCAAATGTGACACCGGAGGGGGGGAGGGTTCCGAAAAGCGGAAGTTACATTTTTGTGTGGAACTCTGCTTTAAAGCGGAGCTCCACCCAAAAGGGGAAGCTCTGCTTGTCTGCCTCCTACCTACTTGATGTCTGTTTACCTGCGCTGTCTCCATTGTAGGGGCCCCAGAGCATTACTTTGCCCAGGGGCCCATGATGCTATTAAGACGGCCCTGAGGCAGGGGTCTCCAAACTTTTGGAACAAAGGGCCAGTTTATTGCCCTTCAAACTTTAGGAGGGCCGGACTGTGGCCAGCGGAAGTAGAAAATGCCCCAGAATCTGTGGGAGTAAACAATGCCAGAGGCTTGGTAAAAAAAATTGCATCATTGGTACCAGGGTTAGGAGTAGTGCCCCATTGTTGGTGTCAGTGGGAGGGATAGTACCCCATTGTTGGTGTCAGAGAGAGTTATAGTGCCCAATTGTTGGTGTCATTGGGATGAATAGTGCCCCAAGGGACGGATAAAGGCAAGAAAAGGTCCACATCCAGGTTTCAGTTTGGAGACCCCTGCACTAGGGCAACAGATCTGGGTTCTAGCACTTGACACTAACCTCCCACTCACTACCATGAATTGTAGTGCGCTGTGTTGCCAAAAACAGTCAGGTCCACTTTTAGATGTGCTAAGATGCTTTGACAACCCATTCAAAGGTCTGTAGGAAGCCTTATGCCATATACACACGAGCGGACTTTTCGACCGGACTGGTCCGACGGACCGAATCCGTCAGACAATCATGTGTCAGACCGTGTGTGGGCTTCATCGGACTTCCTACTGACCTTTTCAGCCAAAAATCTGACAGACTTTAGATTTGAAATATGTTTCAAATCTTTCCGCCGGAACTCCGCCGGACCCAGTTCCTATCGGGAAGCCTGTTCGTCTGTATGCTGGTCCGACGGACCAAATACGACACAAGGGCAGCTACAGCACCTGCCCACGAGAATGTTTTGTGCTGGTTCTCGGCGGCAGGATACTATACATCTCGCGCTCGCTGCAATAGGAAAAACACATTTTCCTATTGCAGCGAGCGCGAGAAAGAGGTGACAGTGTCCCTTGGGTCTGGTATGGATTTTAAGGGAACCCCCTACGCCGAAAAAACGGCGTGGGGGTCCCCCCAAAATCCATACCAGACCCTTATCTGAGCACGCAGCCCGGCCGGTCAGGAAAGGGGGTGTTGACGAGCGAGCGAACCGTACCAGGCCGGATGCCCTCAACATGGGGGGGTGAGTGCTTTGGGGAAGGGGGGCGCCCTGTGGTCCCCCCCACCCCAAAGCACTTTGTCCCCATGTTGATGAGGACAAGGGCCTCTTCCCGACAACCCTGGCTGTTGGTTGTTGGGGTCTGGGGGCGGAGGTCTTATCGGAATCCGGTAAGCAACAGCTTATATAGGCATGGGGCGTGATGTCACCCGGTGACTCTGCACCTTTTGACGGCACAGTCCCGGGGCATGGTGGGACTGTGCCGTCATATTGGGCGGTGTCACCACCCGATGACCATGCCCCATGCCTATATAATTCGTTGCGCACCGTAAACACAGCATTACAGTGGGAGAGAGCGTTGTGTCAACATCGGAAGAAGAGAAGAGGGAAGAAGACGATGGAGAAGACCGGGCCACTGCTAGCAAGAGAGCAGCAAAAGAGCAGAAGATAGCGGAGGAGACCGGCAGAAGAACCGGAGAGCGAGAGAAGAACCGGAGAGCGGAGAAGAGGCCGGAGAGCGTGAGAAGAACCGGACACCGGGAGAAGAGGCCGGAGAGAGGGAGAAGAGGCCTGAGAGAGCGGAGAAGTCGGAAGAGACCCCCGAAGTCGGAAGAAGACCCCCAGAGCTGCCTAATAAATTACTTTAAAAACCTGTCTAGTGTGTTTTTCTATTGACACTTTTTCCCCCAGGTGAATGGGTAGGGGTACGATGTACCCCATACTCATTCACATAGGGCGGGGGGCTGGGATCTGGGGGCCCCCTTATTAAAGGGGTCTCCCGGATTCCAATAAGCCCCGCCCGCAGACCCCGACAACCAATGGCCAGGGTTGTCGGGAAGAGGCCCTTGTCTTCATCAACATGGGGACAAGGTGCTTTTGGGGTGGGGGGGATCGCAGGTTGCCCCCCTTCCCGAAAGCACCCACCCCCCCACGTTGAGGGCATGCGGCCTGGTAGAATTCAGGACGGGGGGGCGCTCGCTCGTCCCCACCCCCTTTCCTGACCGGCCAGGCTGCGTGCTCGGATAAGGGACTGGTATGGATTCTGGGGGGACCCCCACGCCGTTTTTCCGGCGTAGGGGGTTCCCCTTAAAATCCATACCAGACTGGAGGGCCTGGTATGCTCTGCGACGGGGCTCGCAAGGTGTAAATCTCGCAGATAGAAGCGCCGACATTGACTTACTTTTTTAGTCCCGTCGTACCTCATCACGTTCAAAATGAACGCACTTTAGTCCGTGCGTTGGCAAGTCCGTTCTTTCGGAAGTCTGCCGTAACTCCGACCGTCGGACCTATTCTGCCGGAAAGTCCGGTCGTGTGTGCGCAAGTCTGTTCGTTTGGAAAGTCCGTCGGGAAGACCGTCGGACCTAGTCTGCTGGAGAGTCCAGGTCGTGTGTACAAGGCATTACACAGAGCATTTCCCTGTTTTAATGAACATAACCTATTACGATGACCATGTGTGAATATGCTTGTGTGAGATCCTAATGTGCAGAATGGTAAATCCGGCCCAAGTTGGCCAACCTACTTCTCTTCTTCGAAGGTATATTGATTTACTATAGGCAAATTGATTCTGCAAGTGCAGTTGCTACAGAGCTTAGTAAATGAGGTAAAATTTTACTTTGCAAAGACTGCCCAGTCACATGCAAGAAAAATAAAAAAAGCATGGTTGCTTGCACATGATTGGATGATGGAAGTCAGTAGAGCTTCTGCTCATTTACTAAGCCCTGGAGTAACTGCACTTGCAAAGTGCACATTCTATTTGCCTTTAGTAACTCATCCCCATTGTGTTAGAGGTAGAGCTTCACATTATATTCATCTAATACAGTATAATTCATCAGTAGCACATTCGAGATTGGTATTCCTCAATGATGTGGTTTCTTTTACTCTAGTAGCTTTGCTCCATTGTACTTTGTTCCTGAATCCAGATTTTTTTACCTATCCTTTCTACTTTCAACTGTAAGAGCTTTTAGGCAAGGTTATTCCTGTCTGGATAGGCATGAGCAAAATTGGGAGTTCTTGCTTTGCTAAAATTTTGTAGAAAAATTGAAATTTTTCAACAATCGATGGAGAAGGTGAAATTAAAGTGGTTGTAAACCTCAGAAATGAACAAAGCATATCCTTCTATAGTGTGTACTTGCCTTGATCTAAAGCACCTATTGTGATTTCTGTTTGCTGCCTCACTCCTTTGCCATCTGCCTGAATCACTTCTGACATTCTGTGCTGACACCAAGCAAACCCATCCCCCCCACAGTAGGTGATTGACAGTTTTAAAGTGTTACTAAACCCAGGACCCTGTATTCACTATATCTGGTGTCCCGCAGTACACAGAACATGGAAATGCAATATTTTTTTGTAACTATAAACTGTTAAATACCTTTTCTTATCAGCTGTATATAGCAGTCTTGTGACTTCTATCAGTATCTGGTTAAAGCTTGTAGGAGGAGTTTTCATTCTCCCCTAATTGTCCTATGAAGCTGCATGACCCCTGACCCTCTGGCTGGACAGTGCTGATCACATGCATCCTCCCAAGAAAAAAAAAAACTCTAGCAATACACACCAAACTGAGCATGTGCAGAGTGCCTCCAAAGCTCTGTTCTGTCAGGAGATGGAGTGGGGACTGTGGAAGAAGGGGAGGATCAGAGAAGACAGGATCAAACAGCCTTTTTACACAATGCAGAGGATTAACCCCTTAGGTTTCACAGTGAGTATAACAAGCATGCTTTACTGCATATACAGACTGAATTTACTGTTGTGGGTTTAGTAACACTTTAAAGTGGAACTTCGGTCATTTTTCATCCTTCCATCTATTAAATCTTCTGCCCTTGTTGTTTTAACTTTGAATAGTAAAATATTTTTTTTTTCTGCCAGTAAGTACCTTATACAGCCCACTTCCTGTTTCTTGTCTGGTAAAAAACCTAGGCTTATGACAACATGCACAGCTCTCTCTCACTCTCATGAGAGTTTGCCAGGAAGGGAGGGGGGGATGAGTCATAAGAGGACCAATGAAAGCTGCAGAGCTGGAGGTGTGCCTCTGTGTATCTGTGTAAATCCAGGAAGTGAATAGGCAGCAGCTTCAGCTGCCCACCGTTAAAATGGTTGCAGCCAGACTCAGTGGAGGGAGATTTCTGCAGCATATTTGGCAAGTACAGAATCACAGTATATATAAAATAATATGCAAAGTGTTTGGAGGGAAGTTTCAGAACGACAAAGATGTTTTTTTATTACAAATTATGTGGGCAGACTGCAGTTCCTCTTTAACTGTGCATGCTTCCCATGTTTCCTTATGATACTGATAGGGGGGTATCCCTTCCCTCCACTTAGGTCTCAGATTACACTCAGTTCTCTGCTCCATGCTGTGCAGTTGTGTGACATCAGATTCCCGCCCCCTTCCTTCTGGCACTAAGGAATGCCATGTAAAAAGTGTGCTTTAAGGGGCTGTAGAGAGACCTGTCTATAGTGAAAGAGCTGCAGATAAACATGTACAACTCATGTAAGAGGATTTGTTTAATCTCTAAAGCCAGTCACTTCAGTGGGCATATGTAGCCACTATAAGTTTTATTTTTGGATAGTTTTCATGGGTGCAGGGGATTTAAAATGGCTCCTGAGGGTTACAGAAGTTTCTTTCATCTACGCTGAACTTGTTCTTATGACTTATTAGTTGGTCACATAAAATTCAATATTGTGGAACAGATAGACCCTAATGCTAATCTTAATTCTTTCTTTATGGACAGAGCCATGTGATATGATTTCAGCACTGGTTAAGGTGTTAAGGTTGACTCAGGACTGTCAGGGTGATCACATGGTTTTGTCCTAAATCAGTGCACATGGTGACATTTAAGAATCTTTTTGACTACATTTCAGCAAAGGCAATGTCTATCAGTTCGCTGCAAAACTACTTGAGGCTAAATTCCTCCATTGATCCCTATTCCTGTCATTGTATTCATGTACATTATACCTTTACTATAGTAGCCCTGCCTGTCCTAACTTTGTGCAGAGCCGTGGAATATGTTGGTTCTGTATATTTAAAATAATGCTATTTAAAATGCTATGTATACAACAGATGCCTCAGCGCCCTTGCAGCTGACATGTTTATTTCTGGTTTCTTTCCTGTATTGCAGTTGGAAGAAGGGGAGCGTTTTGCGAAACAAGTGACAGACATGGGAGATGGAGCAGGAGAGTCACTCGCAAAAGGATTCCTGGCACTGGGACTGGTGTACAGCTTGCAAGCTACTGATGGTAATATCCTCTCTCTTTAGATGTTTTTCTTTCTGTTTGTGCATAAAAATAAAAAGCAGTTTTACCATTAAAGAGGACCCGTTATGGGGAAGGTGTGCCCAAGGGGGCAAATGATTTGTCATCAGTATTTCCTGCAGACTCCCTTAAGCTGAATATTTTCATTCCTTCTGGGTCCTGAAGAACTTGGAGCCTTATGCCGCGTACACACGAGCGGACTTTTCGACGGACTAGGTCCGGCGGACCAGACTCCGTTGGACAATTCGACTGTGTGTGGGCTCCAGCAGACTTTTTTTTCCCAAAAGTCCGACAGTCCTAGAAATAAAACATGTTTCAAATCTTTCCGACGGACGCGAGTTCGGTCGAAATGTCCGCTCGTCTGTATGCTAGTCCGATGGACAAAAACCGACGCTAGGGCAGCTATTGGCTACTGGCTATGAACTTCCTTATTTTAGTCCAGTGTACGTCATCACGTACAAATCCGTCGGACTTTGGTTGATCGTGTGTAGGCAAGTCCGTTCATTCGGAAAGTTCGTTGAAAAGTCTGCCGGACAAAGTCTGCCATAATGTCCGCTCGTGTGTACGCGGCATTAGTCCAGAAGCTGTACAGTTCTCCACTTCTGCATGAGGGTTCAAGGTCTACATATTCCACAATGGGCAGCTATTGGCTACTGTCTATGAACTTCCTTATTTTAGTCCGGTCGTACGTCATCACGTACAAATCCGTCGGACTTTGGTTGATCGTGTGTAGGCAAGTCTGTTCATTCGAAAGTCCGTTGGAAAGCCTGTCGAAAAGTCCGCCGGACCTAGTCCGTCGAAAAGTCCGCCCGTGTGTATGCGGCACAGCAGACAATGCTAGAAGGGGTAAGTCCCATCTTGGGAGGCAAGTGGGTGTCAGAAAGGCTGTGGTGAGAATGGAGGAGCCTGCCTAAAACAAAGAGAGAGAGAGAGAGCGAGCCAGGGGCACAATTCTTGGTTACAATCCAATAAAGGAACAGTTTCAACCGGTGCTAGAGAATTTGTAGCTCCTACAGTATCAGTCAGATACTGTGAAACAGCCCCTTCTCCTTGCCAATGAGAAGAAGGGGGGGGGGGGGAATTAGCAACCCCGGGCAGAACAGGCATCCAGGGAAATAATTGGAAAACAACTCACAGGGCTAATGATCAGTGAAGTGGTGGAAGTGAATCCATCTAGGTGAACACCTCACGAGGAGAGGTGAAAAAATGGACTGTTTCTCTGTCTTGAATCCTCAGATGAGCCGGGAAAAGGCCGCTGTAATGGAGTACGCAGGGCCGCTTTTACTTGGTCAAATGACTTCTGAAGCTTTTGTGTCTCCACAGAATAGTCGGGAAAGATTAGCAGTTTAGTGTTCTGGTAAGTGATGTCATCCTGCACCGGGCAGCACGGAGAACCTCATCCCTGTCCTGGAAATTGAGAAGCCTCAGGATGAAAGTGCGGGGTGGAGCTCTAGGCTTGGGTGGTATGTAATCGGCTCTCTCCACAGTGTAGTAGGGAGAGAACCGGGCTACAGATAACAGTTGCGGAAAAATTCCTCAACAAAGACCGTCGTCTTGGGTCCCTCAGCCAAGCCCACAATGTGAAGGTTGTTCCTCTGATTTCTGTTTTCTGCATCTTTCGACTTGTATTCAAATGCCCGGAACTTTGTCTGCAGGGAGCAGAGAGCAGTTGTATTCTCAGTGACCATGTCCTCAGTGTGGCCTAAATGCTGCTCCACGGAGGACAGCTGGGAATGCACCTTGTCAATGTCCTGGTCCTACATCCAGCTGTACAGCCTCTATTTGAAGGTAAGCATTGCCTAACAGCAATCGCCGCCATAACATTGACCAAACCTGGCTGTGATGTGGCAGCCGGTTCCTCTAGCTCTGTCTGCAATGCCATGTTGAAAAAGGAACACAAACTTGAGCTTCTTACCCAGACCAGAAGATGGTCCAGATGATCGGCTGTGCATCAGGGTGTCAGCGTGTTACTATGCGGGAAGGAGAGAGCACAGAAATTAGAAAGATTGCGGGTGAGACCAACAGAGCTCCAGCCGAATGCTTCCACTCAGGTTGTCATCTTGTTTTCATTCTTTCTAATGGCTTACCGTGCTATGTTCTTCAATACATCTGATGTCCTTTTAGTAATATCAGAGAGGGGTGGTAAGAGGGGTTTGGGGAGTGGGGATCCCATAGGTACACAGGATCATTGGTGTATATATATATGTACACACCAAGTAAAGATGTTGGGGGCAAACAAAGAGAAGGGAAAAAAAAGGAGTTAAGACAGGGGCGTATGTACAGGGGTCGCCATTGTGACCTGGTCCCATGCCCCAGGGGGCACGTGCAATCCCCCTGTAAACCTGGATAGGAGGGTGACGGCATGTAGAGGAACCGATCCTTCAATGTAGCCACTGAATGTCCACTTTTTCTCCTCTCCCTCCCGCAGATATTCAGAGGCTGCAAGAGCCGCTCCTGCTGCCTCCCTATCACTGTCCTGCTGCCCTGGGCCACCTCCTGCCGGCTGCTGCAGATTTTTTTTTTATTCATACATAGCTGAGGCATAGTAAACTTTGTGGTGGGAATGTCATGGTCTGGGGCTGCATGAGTGGGGCTGCACTCTGGGGCTGCATGAATGGGAGCTACAGTTCATTAAGGGAACCATGAATGTCCACATGTACTGCGACATACTGAAGCAGAACAGGATCCTTTCCTTTCAAGGACTGGGCCGCAGGGCAGTATTCCAACATGATAACAACCCCAAACATACCTCCAAGACGACCACTGCCTTGCTAAAGAAGTTGAGGGTGAAGGTGGTGGACTAGCCAAGCATGTCTCCAGACCTAAACCCTATTGAGCAACTGTGGGGAATCCTCAAATGGAAGGTGGAGGAGTGCAAGGGCTCTAACATCCACCAGCTCCATGATGTCCTCACGGAGGAGTGGAAGAGGCCTTCAGTGGCAACCTGTGAAGCTCTGGTGAACTTCGTGCCCAAGAGGGTTTAGGTAGTGTTGGAAAATAATGGTGGCCAAGCAAAAAATTTAAACTTTGGGCCCAATTTGGACATTTTCACTTTGTTGCCAGTGGTTTAGACATTAATGGCTGTGTGCTGAGTTATTTTGAGGGGACAGCAAATTTACACTGTTATACAAGCTGTACACTCACTACTTTACATTGTAGCAAAGTGTAATTTCTTCAGTGTTGTCACATGAAAAGATATTAAAAACTTTTTTGGTTGCTTTACCAAGGCTCACATGTTGTGGCTGCAGTTTGAGGTGTAATGGCTTCCCTTATGTCCATGTATTTCTTCAGCTAGCTGGTCTCTTTTGGCCAAGGGGATATGAAAATTTCCTTTCCGGGTCACACTGCATCCAATGCATACCTCGCCACCCCCTCTGTGTGGCATTACAAATATGGGAGTGCTAATCTGATGAAACCCTACATGAGTGAGCTCTCTGTCTGTAAATGCTCTGCCTATTTGTGTCTGTGTCCAATCTAATTACCGTGTAGCTCTCACCTGCATGAGCACTAGACTGAAAGATACAGGAATTGTGGAATATTTAGTTTCTTCACAGGAAGTGTTTGTTCTCACACTACAAACAGAGGTCATGCATTAGCCTGTACAGTGCCATGCCGCATGCTTCATGTTTGAAAACAAACAGAAAGTGCTGGCACTGGGCAACAAATGACACAATGAAACTACATTGTCAATGCACATCTTATATAGGTGAAAAACACAAGGTGCAAGTCGGAAGGCTTATAATACCTTTAAAAAAAAAAAAATATTGGTATTTTGTATATAAATATACATTTTGTCCATACAATATTAATAAAAGCACTATTAAATGTAATTTTCAAAGCTAACATTTTGTTACAGTGAAATTGTGTGAATCTATTTGTTCTAAAACATAAACTGTTTGTGGTAGCTCAAGTGTGGTAAACTTGAGCTGTAATTAAACTCCTGGGACCTGGCAAGCCGAGGAGACAATTAACCATGTGCTATTGAAGACACAAAGCACTCCAAATTTATATAAGACCAGAGTTTAAAAGTTATTATAATACATTACAATAATTTTATTTCATGACTTCCAGTTTTAAAGAGAACATCTCATATATCTCACAGGGTGCCAGGCACTCACCTGTGGCCCTGTGTGGTTAGTAGGCTTCCATATCATGGTCAGCTATCTGGACATGGTTGGGAGTTGAACAAGGCTGGTGGTTAGGTGTTAAACAGGCCAAAATTTGATGCGTGTATAGACAGCTTAAAGCACGCCATGCATGAATCATTATTTTTTGATCAGCGGCAAGCGCTGATCTAACAAATATTTTTCAATAGTTCTGTTTGAGAGAAGTTCATCATTAGATCGACTTCTCTTGAACTGGAAACGGCCATAGACATATCGAAATTCATCCAGTCCCTGTTAAACTGACTGAATTTGGATCCATCTATGACCAGCTTAAGCCTTTCTTCTCTTTGGCCCTTCCTGCTTTTGCCTAAACATATGTGCACTTTATGCCCTTAGGCATTCTGTTTACCTGCGGAAGCATGGCTTGTCCAAAAGTCATTGGTGGTTGACATTCTTATTGTTGAACTCCGTTTTTTTAGGGCAAAATGTCCAATTTTTTAGGTTGGCTTTGAGCTACTTAGGCCATCCTTGCTTGTCTGCAACGATCCTAACACTGGTCTGGGATCCTCACAGAGGTTTTTGTTTACCTTTTAAAGAAATGTTGGTTTATTTAAGACTTCCCACTATAATTACAATGCAGTATAATTTGGATATTCCTTAATAAAGGCACTTCTGTGTTTTTCATGAGGCTATGGCTTAATGTCAGCCCTCATTTCTTTGACCAAAGCATACATTTGTGTTGGGTTTATGGTTCCATCTTTTAGAGCTAAGAATCGTCTTCATTAAAAGTTAACTTCCATTTTGCTGTTCATCTTCAAAGCCCTTAAAGTATAACTAAAGGCAGTTTTTTTTAGGTGTGTATAGAATGGAGAGGGATTGGAACACCTATCAGTTTTTATTGCTGTCTGTGCCCCCATTAAGGAGATTCACCCTCTCTATTTGTCCTATTTACTGTTATCACTGAAAGTGAAAGAAAATCCTAAATTTTGGGTTGTCACCAGAACAGTAATAGAGGGGAAATCTTACAATAGGGGCGATAGTTTTGGGGAACCAGGGAATGCCTTACTTTGATGGGATTTCCTCTTACTTTCTGTTTCTGCTATGGGACAGGAAGTGAAGGGGAATCTCCCCAATGTGACATAAAAAAAAAGTTTTGCTTTTAGTTCTACTTTAGGAAATGTTTTGTTAAAGTCGACTTGTTGCTAGGCATTAGCATGAAGGTAACCTTTAGGTTGGGTTCACACTGTGCAGATCACATGCAATGTCTGTGCGATGCAAATTCAGCCATACATATTGTATGGCTGAATTCGCTTCACATTTGCACCAAAACGGTGTAAGACCCTTTTTTTGGTCCGCACTGGAATCGGATCGACTGGGTGTTCAGACCTAAGCGATCAGATTCCTGCACCATTTTTACCTTTTCGCACTGCGATATGCTAATCAATCTGGGGGACCCGAATCGGTTCGCATAGGACAGTGTGACATGTGATGCGGCAAGCCGTATTGGAATCGCACAGGTTCTCGCATCGCATATGTGTGAACTGAGGCTTAATGTGAAATTTTGAGGTTTCATGTTTAGGTGGTCAAGAAGAAGTCCTAAATTCTGACAGTGATGTATTTGTTTAGGTTTAGGAGCTTTTATCTGATGGTTTATCTTTTTTTTTTTTTCTTCCATGTTTTTATTGGAAATTTTCAAAGCAAGATAGAAAATAGAAGTTACAAGCAGTCTAATATAGCATTTCCACACTTGCATCAGTAATAGAATACATGTATAAATGTTAAACTGGACATAAACAATGTGTATAATAACAAGAGGAGTATTGCAAAATTGAACAAATAGAATTTATCATATAATTCCAGAACATATTGGTGATATTGGTCATGTTACCGTTACTTCCGGGCACCCCTATGGGAGCATACTGTGTCCGGGTGGGAACATGGCCACTCATCACACTGTGTATGATTTTTTTCTTATTTTTAAAGAAACTGTATTAATTGAATACTTATTAGTGATGTATTTATCATTTACAATAAAGCATATTAACTCTTAAGCCATTTTGCCTTTGAGATTACAAGGTTTCAAGGTCGGTGGATCTAATTGTATTAGCAAAGTTGTATCAAAGGCGTGTAAAGATTTTGTTGTTGAAGTAAAAAGGGGTTATGGGAGGGAGAATAACTTGGATGTTCGAAGAAGGATTAGCTTGTTGGTATATCTTGTAAAGAATGTTTGGTCAGCTAATTAGGGGGATCTCCGTGTAGAGACTTTGAGTAGTGGATCCAACATGCCCAGGTTTTACTAAATTTGGTGGGGTTGTCTTTCATTATATGTATTAGTTCTTCCATTTCAGCTGTTTGGTGTACATAGCGCATCCAATCTGTTACTGTTGGTGTGGTAGAAGAGTTCCATTTCTGTGGGATGCATCTTTTACCCGCGTTGACAAGATGCAAGGTTAGAGATTTGTGGTAATTGAAGTGTGGAAGGGAGGAGTGGTGTAGAAGATATTGTGCGGGTGTAAAGTCTTGTGTGTATGTGGTGATCTTTGTTATAATGTCGTGTATCTCTTTCCAAAAGAGTTGTATTTTTGAGCACGACCACCAGATCTGTAATGGGGTGGGTACCCCGTTCAGTTCCACATCTCCAGCAGAGAGATGTGGATGATGTGTGGAAGAATTGACTTAATGGGTGGATCGGTGTAAGGTACCAGCTTGACAGTGGTTTGTATCCTGATTCTTGGGTTGTGACGTTTACCAAACCTTTTTGAATGTTATGTAGGATATTATTCAATTCTTCTTCTGTAAAAGATAGATTTAGATTTTGTTCCCATTTTAGACATGGTCCGCTGGATTTCGCCTCTTGGTTTGAATATAATAGGGCATACGTGAAGGACACTACATGTGATTGTGGGGAAGATCTAGTACAAAAGGCCTCGAATGGCGTGTGTTCTCTATACCATTCTGGGGAGATGTTTAGATATTTGAAAGAGTGTCTCAACTTAATGTGTGTCCAGAAAAGGGAAATTGGAGTCAAGCATTTTATCCTGTAGCATTTCGCATTTGATTAAGGAACCTTTTTGAAAAAATTGTTCAGCTCTGGTCTGTTCATATGGCCATCCTTCCCATTGGAAATGGGAGGAGAGGTCTGCTGTGAAATTGGGTTTATGTTTGATAGGGGAGAGCGGGCCTGGATATAAGGTTAGTTTTAGTTTTTTTTTAATGAGTTGTAGGCAATGAAGGGATGGACCTATAGTTGGGTGGTCTTTGTGGTGTTTTACTGTATGTGTAATTGGTAGCCAAGCTATCAATTGTAGGAGTATTTGAGCTCCTGCATTTTCTATTTCAATCCATGTTTTAGTTTTTGCGTGTAGATTCCAGTCAGGTATTCAAGCTATGTAATATTTGTATATGTCTGGTAGACCAATGCCGCCTTTTAATTTAGGTAATGTGAGTGTCCTATACCTGAGTCTGGGACGTTTGTGTCCCCAAACAAAAAGTGTACAAGCCCTCCTATATGAAACAAATAAAGCTTTTCGGGAGTCGAATCGGGATTGTCTGCATAACATATAGGATACGAGGCAGGATGTTCATTTTTATTATGGCAACCCTGCCAAACCAAGAAAATGTGCCTTTATGCCAATTCAGAAGGTCTTGTTGGATATTTTTTAGTATGGGTATATAGTTAAGTCAATATAAATCATATATATATATATATATATATATATATATATATATATATATACCCAGATAAGTAAAAGATTGTGTCTTCCATGAGAAGGGAAATTTAGTTTTACAGTCTGTCACTTCAGTTGGCAGTAGAGTTATATTTAGGGCATATGACTTAGAAAAATGTGTTTGTAGATTGGATAGATAATTGTATTGTTCAAATTCTTTTAGTAAGGTAGGGATGGTAGTTTTGGGGTTAGTTAAGAAAAGTAGAATGTCATCTGCGAATGCTGCTATCTTGTGTGTCTGGTCTGCAACTTCAATCCCTGTAATGTTTTCGTTCATCTAATGCAGTTTAATAAAGATTCAAGGGAGATCACGTAAAGTAGGGGTGAAAGGGGACATCCCTGTCTAGTTCCATTTGAGATGTGGAAGGCATTTGATAAGTGGTCATTAACCCGGACTTTAGCAGATGGTGAGTATAGTGCGAAGATGAAATTGAGCATTCTCTGCCCTAAGCCTATTCTTTCTAAAACCGCTTTCATATAGTCCCAAGCCACTCTATCAAATGCCTTCTCTGCATCTAAAGATAGAAAGAACCCTTTCTGATTGGTTTTAGTCATCCAATAATATAGATTTAGGGCTTTCAGGCTATTATCCCTGGCCTCCCTACCCTGTATAAAACCCACTTGGTCTTTGTTGATCAGAGATGTCATGTGTGTTGATAAGCGATTAGCTAGGATTTTAGAGAAGATTTTAAGATCTACGTTTAATAGCGAAATGGGTCTGTAGTTTGTTACCAGTGTATGGTCTTTATTTTCTTTTGGAATAACTGAAATGTGTGCTTCCAGTATTCCTTGTAGACATTGGGTTTGGAGGCCAATGGTGTAGAGAGTGTGTCTACAAAAGTTTTGTAGTAAGTTGCAGATAGGCCATCTGGGCCTGGGCTTTTTCCTAGTTTTAGTTGTTTCAAGGACATATTTAGTTCTTCTATAGAGATTGGGCGATCTGGTAGGTTTGAGTCTAATGTGGATAGCGTTTTTGGGCTGTATTGAGACAGGAAGTTTGTGATTGCTGTTTGACGGGTGACTTGGTCTTTTTTTAGAGGTGACTTCAGGGTGTAAGTTATATCGTTTTGTATAATATTGTATGAATTGGGATGTGATGTCTTTATTAGAATATGAGAGACTACCATCGGGAGCCTTTATGTGGCGGATGGTGGATTTGATGCGTGTGGCTTGGAGCGCTTTTGCTAGCAACTGTTATTTCCCTGTTCGTAAAACAGTTTTTTTGTAAGTGTGTATTTTCGTTTAATATCTCTTTCAAGTTTTTCCAGTAGTTCTTTTCTAGCTTGCATTAGTTCCTGTAGTGTCTGTTCGGCACGTGATTGTTTATGCGTTGCTTGGAGCGATTTGATTCTTGTTATAATTTTATCAATCTGGGCTTGGTGCTCTTTTCTTCTATGGGATGCTGCTGCTATAAATTTTCCTCTTATTACGCATTTATGTGCCTCCCAAATTGAGATAGGAAATAGAGAGAGATCGGTGTTTTCTTTAAAGTATGTTTGCAAACATGAGGTAAATCTTTTGGTTAGTTCCTTGTCTGAGAGCAGCAAGGTGTCTAGGCGCCATATTTTAGTATATTCTTCGTGGGTAGGTATGGTCAAGGTCATGGTAATTGGGTTATGATACAATAGAATAGCTGGTTCTATGGTGAAATTAGTCAATAAATGTAGGTCTATTTGTGATAGAAATAGATAATCGAGTCTGGAATATTTTTTATATGGGACAGAGAAATGGGTGTAATCACGGGTGTTTGGGTTTAGAGTACGCCAGGTGTCGAGAACCTGAAGTTCTTGTAAGGAGAGATTGATCCTTTTCAGAGCTTGATAGGGAATGGATGTAGTGCTAGTTGATGTATCCAGCATTGGTTGAAGGGGAACATTTAGATCTCTTCCAACAATCAGAATCCCTGTTTTGAAGGTGGAGAGTTGTGATGAGTTTGAGTTGATAAATGAGGTTTGTTTCATGTTTGGGCAGTATATATTCGCTATTGTATTTGGTTTGTTGTATAAGTTGCCTTTTGTAAAAAGATATCTTCCTTCACTATTGACAAGGGTGTCTGTAATTTTTATGGGTAAGTGTTTTGCTATTTGTATAGGTAACCCTTTATTTTTTGTTTGGTCATTGGTATCGTGGTAAAACGAAGGACAGAAATGATTAGTCAATTTAGGTGTTAGGTCAGTTCGAAAGTGTGTCTCTGGGATGAGTACAATGTCTGCTTTATGTTTCTTCATTAGAGTTAATATTTGTGATCTTTTTTTCTGGTATGTTCAAACCTTGTGCATTGATAGATACCAGTTTCAAAGTTTTGGAGTCTTGCTTTTTTGGTGTCATGTTGCTCATTTATGTTGTTTATGAGGTTATTAAGCGTGTTAGTTTATGAATAACGTATAGGACTTGCTGTATTGGGAGGGGAGGGTTGGGGGAACAATGGAGTAGGTGTCAGGAAATGTATTAAGGTATTATGACGTTTGGGGGGAGGGATGGATGAGGAGTGAAAATCACCCTAGAAGTGGGGAGACTTCTGCTTTAGGTATATATATATTTATAGGTCTAGCATGTGTAAAGTAGAGTTGAGGAGGCGGATTGGATAGGATATACCTAGGAGGCAAGGAAGAACCTGTTAACTTGCCTAGTGTAATGGGGTGGGATTCTACCGAGTACCCACAGAATCGTAAGGTACCGCTTGGTCTCTGCTTCTCCTCCTTAGCTGCAGCCCAGTCTGTTTTCTTGTCTTGTACCTTGCATATCGTTTTTTGGCTGTACAGTTGTAATCTGGATTAAAGACGTTTTTACACTATCCAAGCTTTTGTGGCTTTTATGAGAGCCACTCTTTGCAGATTTGGTTGGTGAATTGATATACCGAGGCTTAGGTATAAGAAGGTATATATTTACACTCCTGCTGTCCGGTGATTGGAGTCTTTCTGCCAGGATACTCGGAAGCCACCTTTGATGAATTTTAATATCCGATCTTTTCCATGCCTGAGGGTCACTCTGTGGCCATTATTGTCTGGTGAGCGCTTAGATATACCACTTCGGGTGAAGCACGAATAAGATAGCCTATGTACTCTTATTATGTGGTGATTGGATCTACTATGAAGATTGTGTTTTTGCTCTATATCAATTAGAGAACATTTATTTTTGCACTGTATTCACTTTATTGACATTATATTTATTGCACAAGCACTGTTACACTTTAATATATGACAGAGTCAACACAATAAACATCCATCTAATATGCACTATTGATGCGCCCTATAATGTTTGTTTATTATTTTTAGTTATTTACTAATTTAGGAGCAGCATCAGGTTGTAAAAGTACACGTTCCTTATTTGGCGCCGTGCCCATTAATATTTTTAACTTAGTTACGATTCTCGTCTGGCCCTCCGATGAGCTGGTGAGGCAGTGGGGCTTGGGCCTTGAAGAGATCTGCGGACGTTCTGATGAGGTGCGTCTGCTCTTGGAGATCTGTGGCGTCTGTATCAGGATGTTTGTATTTCCATTCTTTCATCTCTGCGGTGTTCTCGGATGGAAGGGGTGGTTGGAATTCTGCGTACCAGTCAGGAATTTAGACAGTGGGGATGCCTAGGCGGTCGCAGAATTGCGGAAGGTCTTCTGGTACTTTAAGTAGAGCTGTTCTGCCTGCTGTGGATGCTGAGAGACAGAATGGGAATCTCCACTCATAGTGGAATCCTATTGTCCGCAGGACATCTAGCAGTGGTCTGAGATATTTACGATGCTGTAGTGTTATATTTGATAGATCTTGGTATATCTTGATGTCTGCTGATTCATGGGTAATGTTTATTCGGTAGCGAGCTTTTCTAAATATCTCTTCCTTCATGCGGAAACTGGTTAGGCAACAGATTATGTCTCGAGGGGGGTCAGTATCTCTTCCTTTTGGGCGTAGTGCCCTATGTATTCTTTCCATCTCAATGGGTTCTGTGGCTGGTCTGTCTAGAGATTATTGTATATGGCTGTTACTGTTTGTTGTATTTGATCATATTCGATTGATTCTGGGATACCACATACTCGCAGATTATTCCTGCGTCCACGATTGTCTAAATCTTCCTCATGTATTTGCATTTCCTTTAACTGCAATGTATAGGTATCTTGAGCATTTTGCAGTTGGTTTATTTGTGTCTAATGTTGAGCTGCAGAGGTTTCCACTGCTTGCACTTTGTCTGCAATCTCTTGTATGTCGAGGCATAGATCTACTATGGCTGCAGAGAAGGCAGCTGTGAGTGTGTCCTTAATGTCTGCTGCTACTGCCCGCAGATCGTTTAAGCTGAGAGTGGGTTGTTGTGTAGATGCTGGTGGGGAGGCGGAGTCTCTTACCGAGTCTGGTGTCTGCTGTGTCAGCTGCTGGAGTGTAATAGACTCCGCTGATGAGGTTTGTATGGCAGGCGGGGAGGCCGCAGTCATGGTGGGAGCCTGTTGTTTTACTGACTCTGGGTTTTGTTGGCTCTGCTGTGCTCCGGGGATCTGGAGCTGGAGGAGGAGCGGCTCCGGTTCGGTTTCCCCATGTTGGTGAGTCAGTGAGTCTCAGTTATGCAATGAACTATTCCTCTTTCAGCTCCAGAACTAAGTGTCCATCTTAGTCTGCGGCTATAACCCCCCCATTGGTTTATCTTTTATGTCTAAACTTACCATTGGATAGCATAAGCACACACTAAATGGGTGGAATGTGGTCTTCAAGGACAATATCTGCATTTTTTACAAACACTCTTTTGGAGTCAGTGCAAGACCCTGCCACTGTGAAAATGTAGATGAAACTGACACATGATTCACATTAAGACTTTCGTTTCTGAGCGGAGAAAGCTGTGTTTTTGTTTTTCTATGGATTCTATAGTCTTGGATCGAGACCTGAAGCTTGAAGGTTCCAAAGTGTATTGGGTGGGATGGAACCTTCTGTCAGAGAGTCCCCCTGGGCAGACGCGCTGCTGGTGTGCATCGCGGTGCGTTGGGGCACGTCGGCGCGCGCGCCGCCGTGCGGGTGCGTGCGTGTGTGCGGGGGCGCGCTCCGGCGCGCGTCGGCGTGCACGCGCGGCCGGCGTTTGGCGCCAATCTGCCTATTTAGGCTGTCTGCACAGGGGGCTCGGTGCTGTCTGATCTTCAGCTCCCTGTATCCCTGCACCTGCTTCCTGTTTTTGAACCTGACCTCCTGACCACCGGCCTGTTTTTGATTCTCCTTGCTTGCTGCCTGCCACTGATCCCAGACTGTCCTGACTACGAATCTGCCTGCTCCTCTGTACCAAGTTGCCCGCCTGTTGCCGACCTCTGCCAGTGACCCGACCTGCTTGCTCCACTCCTGCTCTGCACCTGCTGCCTGTGCTTCAGTTGACTGGTGATCTCAATAACCACCTTTACCGGGATCCTCCTGCAGCTAACCCGCCAGGCTCTCATACCATTCTGTGCTCCCGTGCCTCCTGTCCATACTACCAGGGGCCGGGAACCAGATACGTAAGGGAGGCCTCCCCCTGCTACATCGGGCTCACCTGTCTGTTATGTGGAAGTCTGACACCTTCAATCCTGTTTCCGTATTTTACCAGGTGCTTGTGGCCTGTGTGAGTATAAAAGTGTGCTGGGTTGTTATATACTCAACAGCAACAAAATTCTTCTGCGCATAGGTGTGATAATCTAAGTCAGGATAGAACTCCGTAATCAGAAGTGGCTATTGCTTTAGAGCCTTGCTGCCCTCTAGGACTGGGGTTGGCCTAGTGCATTATCCAACAGCAGTTTTATTAAAACTTAAAATATAAAATTTCAAAGCCAGAGGCTCTGATGAAAAAGGAAATACCTTTGAAACACCTTAGCAAGCAGGGACCCTGGTGTGGTCCTCCTTGAGTGAGAGACTTTGGCATTGCTGGGAGATTGTAGCCATATGCAGTGGCTGGATAAGCGCTTTCACTACCTATGCTTGTGAGTAGCCATATTTTATGTTTATTAAAACTGCTGTTGGATAATGCAGTAGGCCAGTCTGACCTCTGTTGTTATATACTCAAGCCTGAGGATAGCTCAGAGCTCCCAGTTTGGAGACAGAAGATCTCACCCAGGGATCAGAGGAGCCCCAGCCAGGAGCCAAGAGACAGGTGTTCTTAACCAGGGGTCAGAGGTGCCTAGTAAGCAGCCAGGAGACGGGAGGTCTCATTCCAGGAGTCCAGTGGGTTCCTATCGGGGTGTCAGGAGGAACCCCTATCCAGAGACCAGGAGTGAGCCGTGCAACAGGACACTGTGACCAAAGGCTAAGAGAACCAAGTAAACCAGGAGAGCTGGGCAACACAGTCAGAGAGACTTGTAAGAAGAGCAGCAGTGCTACTGACAAGGGAGCCAGGTGGCTCATCATTTTCAGTTGAGTTTTCATGTTGATGGTGGAAACCACTGCGTGGGCAACTGATGTCTATGTGAACTTTCTGTTTTGTTCAAGTGTAAAGTGGGCTGCCACACCCTAAAATAAAGTTTGGACTGGCACAACTTATTGGCAAAGCACCTACCACATGAGTATACTGTAATCACCCTAATACCACACCATATACAGCACAGTTTGTTTTTTGTTCTTCTGGAAACTAGAGAGTGTTTTGCTGTAAAACAAAATATGGCAAGACGGACGCTAAATATACTTAAATTAATTTTTTTCACTGTGTTTCACATTTGTAAAGTTTCATCTCTTTTCGATTTTGACAAGTCAGATTTGCCATCACTTGCTTTTGTGAGAATATTGTTATAAACAAAACTTTTTGTTTCTGAGACCTTCACTTTTACATTAGCTCTTTTGATATATGCTGGTCTGCCAAGCAATTTTGCACATATCATGTCACTGTTATCTTTGTTTTTCCCATGCTTTTAGATCTGCCATTACATGTCCAGGCAACGTTAAACATTGCTCTGCTTATATGCAGCTTGTCTTTATCCTGTAATGTAACTACTGACAGGGATTGAGAAGGAAGAAGGTGTCTACTCCCCTTACCTGTTTGATTCAATGATTTCTGCACTGCTCTGCCCCATGCAGTCATTGGAGATCACAAACTGCAAAAGTGCATTTTTCTGTTCTTTCATCTACATGGGAGTCCAGAAACCAAGACTTGCTAAATATGCAAAGCCAGCACTTAGATAAGTCAGTCCCACATTCCATAAGGCTATGCACATAATTTACTTACCAATTGAGAGGTGAAAATGGTGCTTGCTTTTATCTTGATTTTATCTCCATGGGTTTGCAAAAAAAGGGCTACAACTGTTTCATTTTTATTTTGCAATGACCATTTTATTATACTACACCTGGCAAGGAACTGTTGTTAAAATGTTTTATATTTAATCTGCAGGCCTTCATTTAAACACTGAGCTCCTGGAAGATAAATACTTAGAGGATGAATTAGCTTCTCCATAACTTTAAATTCTTTGCTTAGCCATTCAGAATTTATTATGTTTAGCTGATCTCAACAGAAACATTTCTCATTGTTGCAGCCACTCAGAAAAGCACTCAGGATGATTGGAGCAAGAAGGCTCTCCAGGCATTACAGAAGTAAGATGATGATTATGTGTACTTTAATCACACTCGTATAGCATAGTTGAAAGTAAGCATAGAATAATAGTGATCTATACATCTATACTATTAGAACAGTCCGCTGTAGCCATGCAAACGTAGATCTCCTAATGAATTCAAATTGGTGACCTAAAAGTGACTTTGTATTTTTTTTATATACTTAGAATTCAAGAAGAATTCCATGTACGAGATGTTTGTATAAACAGTGGTTACATTGGTCCAGCTTGGGCCAATATAATTATGAATGTACCATACCTATGGAACCCTCTAGAACAGGCATTCTCAACCAGGGTTCCTCCAGAGGTTGCTATGGGGTTCCTTGAGCTGCGGCTAGATGACTTCCTATCTGATGGTGCCTTTGTAGTTCCAGGACCATTGACACTTGGCAGAGCCAGTAGCATAACCCTAATGATCTTTTCATTCTCTTCATCTTTGACTATAAGGGTGGCATTCTTACAAGCACTGTATGGGGTCATTTCTTCCACTGACCACCAATGTAAGGGGCAGTTTCATTGTGACCGCTGATGGACTTAATTTAACAGGGGTTCCCAGACAGCGGAAATTATTTCAAGTGTTCCTCTAGGGTAAAAATTAGGTTGGGAAAGGCTGCTCTAGAAGCCGGAAATCACCGTAGTAGACATCCCTATCACAGTAATATCCATTAGCTTCCAGGTCCTGTGCCAAGCAGCTGCCCTGCTGCATTCTGAACACAGAAGGTTGGCCATTGGTGTGGGCACCATTGAGACATCACTTTGCATGTTCTCAATGAATGCAAAATGCTCTCAGATTGGACCAGGAGGAGAGGTGGGGTGGTGGCGGCACGTTCTCCATTTTCTCCAATCAGAAAATGCTTTGCATAAATTGAGAAAATGCAAAGCATTATCTAATTTTGTGCCTATGCCTGACGGTCAAGCTCCCATGTTCAGAATGCAGTAGGGCAGCCACTCGGCATGGGACCTGGAAGCTAGTGCAGATCACTGGAGTAGGGGTATCTACTACAGTGATTTCCAACTTCTAGATAGGGTTTCTCAACTAGGGTTCCTCCAGAGGTTGCTGGGGTTTCCTTGAGCATTGAGCAATTTCTGCCTCTCCGATAAGTTCCCACTGACATCATTGATCTCTTTAACTATCTGTAAGGAGGTAATTCTTTCCAATATCCACAAGTGTAAGGGGCATTCTCCACACTGCTCATCACACTAATGTATCATGAGTTGTAGATATAGCTCCCTGAGACCAGAAAATTATGGCAAGGGTTCCTCTGTGTTGAAAAGGTTGGGAAAGGCTGTTCTAGAGGGATTCCACAGGTATGGTATATGCATAGTCACAATAGTCCAAGCTGGACCAATGTAACTAGCTAAAAATATCCATACCTAGAATTTTTCTTTAAAGGCATACCTGCAAAGAAAATAATAAATACTTGTCCCTCCCAACATCTGCACTGCCAACCTTTACTGTCTGTACAAGTTACACCGGCTGAAAGATCTTCAGCATCCACAACGTTCATGATTGTCCGACGCTTTGTCCCCTCTGCACTCTGTGGCCCTTTTTCCAAACCCTACATTACTGCAGAACCCAATAATGATGTAAGAGCCAGTGGGAGGAACCAAAGCCCTGTGGGGGTCTAGACATCTGACACATCCAATAGTGTGCCAGATATTGAAAGTGTTTCAGCCAGTGTAAATTTTAATGGCAGTGGAAATCAGTGGCTTAGGCAGCAGGAGGGGCAAGTATTAATCATTTTCTTAAGGAGACTGCAACAAGGTTCTAAGTAACATTGTATAAATAGCTGTTTTATTCTTTGTACAAAAATGGCAGTATATAAAAAAAAAGCCTCCGTAGAGACTTTTCTATATTTCAAGCTTTTCAACATCTTTTTCCAAGCACTCAGTACTTTTTTACATTAAATAAGAGATATTTAAAAGCTTGTATGTAGGAAGGACCTCGTCTTGGAATTCTCACAGGTTTGGGAGCCTCAAAGTAAGGCAGGTGTTGTTTTTTGTTCTTTGCAGGGATGCCTTTGATTTTGAAGCGTAAAAGGTGCAAAGTCACTCTAAAGTGATAGCAAACACAAAAAAAACAGATTTTGAGACTTTCTATGAGATTTTCTCTTTTTTTACTTCAACAAGCTGTGGCCCAGGCCATTCCTGCCCATCTACACTGCTAAACAAAGAGGCAGGCTGCAGGGTGGCCCAGCCCGCAGCTCCTTGGAGTAAAATGAGATCATAAATTCAGATTTCGGCTAAAGGTGAGATTGGAGGGTGCCCAAGCTCATGGCTAGTCCTGAGGAAGTGGATTCTAGTTAAAAATGTCAGCAAAGTTTTTGGGTTATGCATTTGGTAACAATTGTGTCATCTCTGTCTAAAAGGAAGACTGAAATGTACACTCACTCATTTTTCATAATGTATATATGCAACATGGAATTTAAACTTTTGTATTTAAAAAAACCCTGAGATTTTTTTTTTTTTGTACAATTGTCCTCTCGAGTGTTGCCACAGAAAATTCCAGGTTCTGTGTTTTTTGTGTTTGCTATACAATTATGTATTTGGTGTGTCTCCACTTACAAATGGTCATTTTAAAGTGTCCTTCATGATGACTAGCTGAAACTATTCTGTATACATGTTGCCCACTGATGCATACCAAAAGGTGCCTGCTTTTGCCTTTTCCACAAGGGTCTCTTGTATACCCTATGTACAGAAAGGAAGGTTTGCACGGAGGTTTGATTTTCTTTGATTATGACCTAAGCCCCACCTAGTGACACAAAGCCTGCCAACCCCCAGTCAAATAAGAAAGCTTAGCTTATTAATGAGTCACCTAATCATGGAAAGTCAAATGTCCATATCAAGGTGAAAGTACTTTCACGTGAATTATGAAGGTTGGGAAAGGTAATAGCTGCCACCTTGTGAAATCTGCTGTTTTGTATTCCCATTTTCAATATGTTCCAGTCATGTATTGGTTGGTCAAATCTTAGCCATGACTTTGTTAATATCTCACCCAACATTTTTTGTACTGTACTGGTCAAAACTATGGTGGACACCCCTCAAAATTATTCAGGTCAGGTGTTTCCAGTGAAGAGTCCTTCTAATTCTTCAGCATGCAAAGACTTTTAGGACAAGACAATTTTGTGGCAGCCGTTTGGGGAAGGCCCTTTTTGTTCCATTTGGCCCTGTGCAGATAGCTAGCTCCACTAAGGCATACGTTTTCTATGAAGGAACTTAAGTGACCTGCACAGAGCCCTTACCTCAGCCCTACTGAACGCCTTTGGAATGTATTGGAATGCAAACTGCAAGCCAGGTCCACTCTTCCAACATCAGTACCTGGCCTTACAAATGCTTTTTTGGCTAAATGGGCACAAGTTCCCACAAACACCCACCAACATTTCGTGGAAACCCTTCCCAGAACAGCAGAAGCTGTCATAGCAAAAAAAGGGGGAACCACTCCATAGTAATGCCCATGGTTGTGAAATGGGTCCAACAAGCTCCTATAGATGTAATGGTCAGGTGTCCACAAGATTTTAGCCATGTATATATGTTTTTTTATTTTTTTATTTTTTTTAAGCATGGACACCAAAGCATGAGAAGCTATCTGTGATAATTGAGTACTGTTGTTTTGCAGGGCACATGAGTTAGATCGAGAGGACTCTCAGATTATCCTTTACATGTCACTTCAGCTGGGACTGGTCCGGCAGGTAAGTGAGCCATGTTATGTGCAGGGGAGCCATGCACAGCCATCAACTGACCATGAAGCTGGTCATACACTAGTAGCTTCAAGGACATTTGTTTCATTGTCTATTGTTTAGTCAGACTGACAATCATTTTCAGCTGCAGTGACGAGGAAATTAGGGGAAGGAAGATGGGAAATTTGTCTTGAATTAACAGATTTCTAATGGTGAATGTGGTTTTCGTTAGGTAAATTCCATTCGTTCCAAAATCAAAAGTTAAGTAGCAAATTAAATTTAAGTAAATAAATTAAAGTACTTTTGAACTACATTTGATAAGTCATCAAATGTACTGAGAAGGTTCGTATGAATATTTGTTTGAACGTTTGAAAAATCTAATAGCTTAACCGGTTGCCACATAAAAACATACACTATATTACCAAATGTATTGGGACGCCTGCCTTTCCATGCACATGAACTTTAATGGCATCCCAGTCTTAGTTCGTAGGGTTCAATATTGAGTTGGCCCACCCGTTGCAGCTATAACAGCTTCAAGGTTAGCAGTGTGTCGTTGGGAATCTTTGATCATTCTTCCAGAAGCGCATTTGTGAGGTCAGGCACTGATGTGGACAAGAAAGTCTGGCTCGCAGTCTCCGCACTAATTCATCCAAAGGTGTTTTATCGGGTTGAGGTCTGGACTCTGTGCAGGCCAGTCAAGTTCCTACACCCCAAACTCGCTCATCCATGTCTTTATGGACCTTGCTTTGTGCACTGGTCCAAATCATTTGGTGGAGGGGGGATTATGGTGTGGGGTTGTTTTTCAGGGGTTGGGCTTGGCTCCTTAGTGCCAGTAATGGGAACTCTTAAGGCATCAGCACACCAAGACATTTTGGACAATTTTATGCTCCCAACTTTGTGGAAACAGTTTGGGGATGGCCCCTTCCTGTTCCAACATGACTGCGCACCAGTGCACAAAGAAAGGTAATATCATTTTGTAATATAGTATATGTGCAGCGACAAAAGAGTGGGCTTAAATGCCCAAATGCCACACATATGCATCACTGGATGGTCAATGTTTCTATGGTGAGAGCATGCTCACTCCCATCACAGAGACCAAGCTGTCAAAGACTAATGATCAGTGGCCGGCGGGACCAACTCCCCATCATGTGACCACTGTAACAGCCAATCACAGTATAATAGTAGATACAAAAATGCTGCATTCCTAAACAGCCCAAGTGCAAAGAAGGATAGAAACCGGCCTTAGCCTAGGCTCCTTCCAGGCAATGAACTCTGATGCGTTTCACCCCACCCACAGGGCTTAGTGATAAAGAGACACCAGCACCTGGCTTCAGTGGATCACCAGAGCATAATCACCTTCACATGGTCATTGATCATTCCTGCCCCATGCGTAAAGAGCCTTTTAGAGTCTACTACTAGAGTTGGGCGGGGAAGGGCTTAAAGTCTGTGTAGCTTATAACTGCCAATCAAATTTCAGATATCCTTTTGCTAGCCTGGGTTAAAAACTGAAAGATAATAACTGATTGGCTGCTACGAGCAATTCATTAAAAAAAATAATGCACGCTTCTAGTTTTTACTGATCATATGGTATTTATTTTAGATTATAGTTAATTTTCTTATCAGAAAACAATTTATTCTTCACTTTTCAGCCCACAAAAATAAAACTGAATATATTGACTTTCTGGCTAACAGATCTGATAGTTATTACTTGGATATTTTCACATACAGCAGATTGTATTTATTGTTATTTTTCACAGATAATCATCTACCTCTCTCAGTATTCAATGAGAAATATGGCTCATGTTTAGGGAGAGTCTATTATATTTATATCCCATACAGTAGGTGCAGTGCCGATAAACCCCTGTTTAGGTGACACTTCCAGCTGTTTTCTTAATGATTTAGAGGTGCTGCTGAGTATTAGTTGGCGTTGATTCAGCTTACAAAATGGCTGCATTTGTTATGTTGAAAGCTGAACGCTGGGATAAACAATTGTCTAAACCAATTCATCATGTATTTTCTTCCTTAAATCTTGGGGTGCTTTGTGCATTTCTTTTGGATCTGTGCAGTAATCTAGTGTGAGCCTTTGTCTCTGTGCAGGAGCTTCTTGTAATAAAGACCGCTCACTACTGCTCTCTCTCCTTGTGTAGGGTGACTGGTCTTGTCTCTGCCCACTCCTGAAGTTTTCTGCAGACAGCCTGTAGTGGTTGGGGTCTGCTCGGTCCCTGCCACAACTCAGCCCTCTGCAAAAATTGAGTTCAGTGAGTAAAATAAGTATTTGATCCCCAAGCAAAGCATGACTTAGTACTTGGTGGGGAAACCCTTGTTGGCAAGCACAGAGGTAAGACGTTTCTTGTAGCTTCTTCTTGAGCGAGTCCTTTGTTGCCTTGGTGTTATGTTTTAGGTCATTGTCATGCTCGAAGACCCATCCACGACCCATCTTCAGTGTTCTGGCTGAGGGAAGGAGCTTCTCATCCAAGATTTTATAATACACGGCCCTATTCATTGGTCCCTCAATGCGGCAAAGTCGGCCTGTACCTTTGGCAAAGAAACAGCCCCAAAGCATCATGTTTCCACCTCCATGCTTGACTGTAGGGATGGTGTTCATAGGGTCATAATCATAATTTTTCTTCCTCCGAACACAGCGAGTCGAGTTAATGCCAAAGAACTAGATTTTGGTCTCATCTGACCCCAGCACGTCCTCCAAATCCTTCACTGAATCATTTAGATGTTTATTGGAAAACTTCAGACGAGCCTGTACATGTGCCTATTTGAGGAGGGGGACCTTGCGGGCACTGAAGGATTTCAATCCATGGCGGCGTATTGTGTTACCAATGTTTTTTTTGGTGACTGTGGTCCCAACTGACTTGAGATCATTCACAAGCTCCTCCTGTGTAGTTCTGGGCTGATCTATCACTTTTCTCATGATCATCCTTACCCCATTAGGCGAAACCTTGCATGGAGCTCCAGACTGAGGGCGATTGATGGTTATTTTGTATTTCTTCCATCAGTTCATTCATCATTCCAACAGTTGTCTCCTAACCAAGCTTTTTGCTGATGGTCTTGTCGCCCATTCCAGTCTTGTGCAAGTCTACAATCTGGTCCCTGATCTGACAGCTCTTTGGTCTTGCTCATGATGGTGAGGTTTAAATGGAAGAAAGAGATTCTGTGGACAGGTGTCTTTTATACACATAACGAGTCATTAGGAACACCTTCTTTATTTGACAGGACTAATCTGTGTACCACATGAGCACATACTGTAGCCAGTCTGTGGGAGCCAGAATTATTGTTGGTTGGTAGGAGATCAAATCCTTTTTTTCTCACCGAACTGTAACTCAATTTTTAAGATTTGTATTAAATCTATTTAAACAGTTCAAAGGGAGGTGATTGAAGAGTGAACCCAGTTGAAATAGAAAATACCCCAGTGTTGGTGGAAGTAAGAAAATTACATAGTGCCTGTGGTCTGTAAGTCCGTAGGAGGGGAATCATGCCCCATCAATGTTGTCAGTGGAAGGAATAGTATGTCATTGTTGGTGTCCATGGGAGGAATAGTGCCCCATTGTTGGTTCAGGAAGAAGAAAAATGTCCCATAATTGGTGTCAGTGAAAGGAATCATGCCTCATTATGGGTGTCAGTGCAAGTGATGGTGTCTCATTGTTGGTATCAGTGCAAGGGATAATGCTTTATTGTTGGTGTCAGTGGGAGGGATGTTGCCTCATTGTTAGTGTCAGTGGAAGGGATAGTGCCTCATTGTTGGTAACAAGACAAAAAGGAGAGTATGTATTGGGACTTTAAATATACCTTCAGAGAAAAAGTACAGAAACATCAAATAAAAACATATACAACTTTATTATAGCAATATTTAAATATACAGGTTAGAAAAAACATAAAATTCCAGTAATTTATTAATCGCATGTTCTTAAATCCAATATTAATAGTTCCACATATCATCAAATAGAAGAAGGTAAACCGCTGGATATGTAAGGGTCCATCTGAAGGTCACCACATTTCTTGGGAACCCCCCCCCTTATCAGGACCTCTGATCTCAAATACGCTTAAAGATGTACACTCTGGTCTCAGGTCCATAAAAACATGGATGAGCGAGTTTGGGGTGGAGGAGCTTGACTGGCCTGCACAGAATGCTGACCTCAATCCGAGGCCTTCTCGTCCAACATCAGTGCCTGACCTCGTCCAACATCAGTGCCGGACCTCACAAATACGCTTCTTCAACAATGGTCAAACATTCCCATAGACACGCTACTAAACCTTAAAGACAAAAACAGAACATTCCATAGCACAACTTACCAACCAGTCTGCCAACCAACCAAATTAACCTGTCCAACAGTCTACGTTAAAAACAGGGGTTTAGTTAGCATGCATTTGCAAGCGCATGTATAAGCTGCAAGGCCTCTTCACGGCACCCTGTGTATGCTTTCAGTCCTAACACTACTGAATTTATAAGCGTCTCCACAATGGAAGCACATGCATTAAATGGATAGATGAGGGGCAGGTGGGCCTGGAGGTAGCCCAATCCCCCTTAAAGGGACAGGAGCACACTGGACACCCAGCAAGAGCACAATGGCAGCGAAGGTGTACAGTGTGTCCCTGGACCAATATAAATCAGAAACAAACAAATGGCCACTGCCCCCACCTATAACTGGCCTTCACAGCAAGGAGCATATGGAAGGGCTATCACATGAAAGACAAAAACAGAACATTCCATAGCTCAACTCATCAACCAGTCTGCCAACCAACCAGATTAACCTGTCCAACGCTACTAAACCTTGTGGACAGAATTCCCAGAAGAGTTGAAGCTATTATAGCTGCAAAGGGTGGGCCAACTCAATATTGAACTCTACGGACTAATGCCCCGTACACACGGTCGGACATTGATCGGACATTCCGACAACAAAATCCTAGAATTTTTTCAGACGGATGTTGGCTCAAACTTGTCTTGCATACACACGGTCACACAAAGTTGTCGGAAAATCCAATCGTTCTGAACGCCGTGACGTAAAACACGTACGTCGGGACTATAAACGGGGCAGTAGCCAATAGCTTTCATCTCTTTATTTATTCTAAGCATGCGTGGCACTTTGTGCGTCGGATTTGTGTACACACGATCGGAAATTCCGACAATGGATTTTGTTGTCGGAAAATTTTATAGCCTGCTCTCAAACTTTGTGTGTCGGAAAATCCGATGGAAAATGTGTGATGGAGCCTACATACGGTCGGAATTTCCGACAACAAGGTCCTATCACACATTTTCTGTCGGAAAATCCGACCGTGTGTACGGGGCATTAGACTGGGATGCCATTAAAGTTCATGTGCGTATAAAGGCAGGTGTCCCAATACTTTTGACAATATAGTGTATTGCCACAGGAAAGGTAGCTAACGCAGACTCCCCCCCATATACGCAGACTCCCCCCACATAGTTCAAATTGGCACCAAACCTAGCTTTAGTTTTCCTTCAGCGTGTCCAATAAAATTCAATTCAGTGGGAGGATTGAGACCCTCTTGTAATGGCTGCAGCTATTGGGAGGATCTGGGAAACCAAAATTGCATAGAGGTTATGTTATGGGGCCAATACTCATGCCGATAGCACTAAGCAGAGGTCCCCTTTAAGAAAGCAGTTCTATACATTGAGGATCTATTTATTCGCTCTCGTGATGTATGGATGAAGAAAATTAAATTTGGACAGATGAAGTCTTTACGTTCGTTCGGTTCTAGTATGCAAGACAAATAATCATTAAACTTGATTATGCAGAAGTTTTCTTGTTTTTGGCAAGCAGCAGTGGCAGCATTTCCACCAAATTAGTTACCGCCCTACGGACCATTAACCCCTGATTTTTTTTACAGCGATCACTTCCCTCCCTATGCTGTGTCAGTGCTTTCATGGCATTTTGCTTTATGGCCTTGCCCTTCACCACGGTCGGCCGTACAGTACATAACATCAGAGTCGTTCCACTCCTAAAAGCACCGAGCGATGAAGGCGATGGCGGCGAGGAGCCCGCTGCAGGCCCCCGGTAGAATTGGCAGTCCAATCTGATAGGAGAGAGCTGCAGAGCTCAGCACTGGCTGGGAATCCAAGCTGGCAAATGTGCCCAGGTCCCGGAGTTTCAGAACGCCATCTGGGAAGCCAACTTCCATGTTCCTCGTATTGCACCGCTCCTTGATGAAATAAGCAGTGACATCTGTCAGTAGATACTTGGCTGTGCATAGCAAAGAGTGAAATCTGGAGCTAAGCGAACTGTACGGCTGACATAGGTTGCCCCCTGTGAAGCCGTTTTATTCATACACATGTTCTGTGCCACCCGCCTGATGTCTCCAAACTCCAGGCAAACCGCTAAACACACAAATGATTCACATAGGGAGCTGTTGTACCTTGTATTTTTGTCCAGTCAGTGCTGAGAAATACACAGCTCTGCCACGTAGTAGCAGGACAGGAGACCTAATTCTTTTCTGTTGCAGTTAAAGCAGTATTAACCACTTGCTCACTGGGCACTTAAACCCCCCCTCCTATACAGACCAATTTTCAGCTTTTAGCGCTGCCGCCCTTTGAATGACAATTGCACTTTCATACAACACTGTACCCAAATGAAATTTTTATCATTTTTCCCCACAAATAGAGCTTTCTTTTGGTGGTATTTGATCACCTCTGTGGTTTTTATTTTTTGTTAAAAAAATGTAAAAAACTGAATTTAAAAAAAAAAAAAAAAAAAATTTATATTTTGTTATAAAATTTTAAAAAAGGTAATTTTTCTCCTTCATTGATGTACGCTGATGAGGCGGCACTGATGGGCACCGATAGGTGATGGGCACTGATGGGTGGCAATAATGGGCACTGATCAGTTACACTGATAGGAAGCACTGCTAGATGGCACTGATTGGCACCACTGGTGGGCATTGATAGGTGGCACTTGTAGGCATTGATAGGTGGCACTCATGGGCATTGATAGGTGGCACTGGTGGGCACTGTGGGCACTGTCAAGTGGCAATGGCAGGTGGCACTGGCAGGGGGTACTGGTGGCACATATGAGGCAGATTTGCCTCTTCCTCTTCAGGACCGATGTCCCTTGCTGATAAGCCATTGATCGGCTTTTTTTTCTCCTCGCGCTGTCAGCGTGAGGAGAAAAAAAAAAAAACCATCACAGAGCTTTTGTTTTGATCATGTGATCAGCTGTCATTGGTTGACAGCTGATCACATGGTAAGGGGCCGGGAGCGGCCCTTTACTCGGATCGGTGATCACCCGAGTCTCAGTGACTCGGTGATCACAGCGCGCTCCACAGGGCGCGCGCACAGAGGAGGCCGTCATATGACAGCCTCCCGGAAATTCAGGTCCGCGCTGTAGCCGTCATTCGGCTATAGCGCGGATGTCAAGTGGTTAAACCTAAAAGCACAAATGTATTATATGGCAGCTTACCAGTTCTTAGATGTGGTGGCTGCATTCGTTTTTCATTTACGGTGATCAGGTCAGTAATGCCGTGTACACACGAGCCGATTTTTCAGCAGCAAAGGTCCGACGGTCTTTCCGGCAGACTTTCGACGGACTTTCGAACGACCGGACCAAAGTCTGTTCGAAAGTCCGTCCTTTTGAACGTGATGACGTACGAAGGGACTAGAATAAGGAAGTTGATAGCCAGTAGCCAATAGCTGCCCTTGCGTCCTTTTTTGCCCGTCGGACTAGCATACAGATGAACGGATTTTTCGACCAGACTCGAGTCCGTCGGAAAGATTTGAAACATGTTCCAAGTCTAAAGTCCGTCTGATTTTCGACAGAAAAAGGTCCGCAGAAGGTCCGATGAAGCCCACACACGGTCGGACCAGTCCGGTCGAAAAGTCCGCTCGTGTGTACACGGCATAAGTCTGATGTTTTTCAATAAAACAGGCTCTTCTGCAGATGTAGCAGTTAGAAGATTGAGACAAACCATTTACCACTGACATGGGTGCTTACAATGATCAGCTTTTATTTATTAATGTAAAACCTTTATCCCAAAGGGGAAAAAAAACAGTTTGCTGTAACTGATTATAACATGAGCAATGGCGGCGGCAGCACCCGACAGCTGATGGAAACATCAGCTGCGGTGCCGACATCGCTGTACTCCAGGACAGGTAAGTGTCCTATTGTTAAAAGCCATCATCTGCAGTATGTGTAGCTGCTGGCTTTTAATTCTTTTTTTTTTTTTTGGGGGCGGAACACTGCTTTAAATCATGATTTTTAGGGCTCATGCACACTGGAAGTTTTTACAGCTGCTGTTAGGGGCGTTTCACGTTTTTTTTAACTGCCTCTAAAAGCCCCTCCATGTTAGCCTATGTGTCTGTGCACACAATAAGCGTTTAGGGGCAGTAGAAAATAATGACAGCCTGTGCTTCCAGGAGCAGTACAAAGGAGAGGCCGTCAAGCCGCGTTTGACGTTTTTAGGTGTTTTTTACATTATAGGGAGTGTTTTAAATGAAAAAATACCCAAAAACAGTAATGCCAAAAAACGCGGGGAAAAGGTGCAATAAGGCTAATGAAAAAACATGGCCAAATGCGCAAAAACTGGCGTTTTTAGCGCTGCTGTAGTGCTGGCGTTTTTAAAACGTCCTGTGTGCATGAACCCTTAAGGCCTCATGTACACTGAGGCTGTTAACCGGACATTCAATGTTATCCTATATGTCCATGTACACAGTTTCGTTTACAGTCGTTTTTAGGCAGTTGCGTTTAACAGCGTTTCTTTGAAGGCAAAAAAATGAGTTCAGACGCCAAAGATTTCCACGTTTCAGATGCCAAACGCGCCATTAAAATAATATTTTAAAAACGTATAATTGCTTGCAATGATTCAAAGACTATTTATATACCCCCAATGAGCCCTTGATCCAATCCAATACACCACTAGCATTGCTGTTATCCGAAATATAATTGGAATTTGACCCATATGTTGTTAGATTTGAACAAGCAACTTGTGGCAGGTGACGTGGCAGGTGACGTGGCAAATGACAAACCGAACTTGTGGCAGGTGACGTGGCAAGTGACAATCCGCAACATGTGACAGGTGATGTGACAAGTGGACAATCCGCAACTTGTGGCAGGTGACATGGCAAGTGACAATCCACAACTTGTGGCAGGTGACGTGGCAAGTGACAATCCGCAACTTGTGGCAGGTGACGTGGCAAGTGACAATCCGCAACTTGTGGCAGGTGACGTGGCAAGTGACAATCCGCAACTTGTGGCAGGTGACATGGCAATTGACAATCCGCAACATGTTGCAGGTGACGTGGCAAGTGACAATCCGCAACTTGTGGCAGATGACGTGGCAAATGACATGCTGAAACTTGTGGCAGGTGACGTGGCAAGTGGACAATCCACAACTTGTGGCAGGTGAGGTGGCAAGTGGACAATCCACAACGTGTGGCAAGTGACAATCCGCAACATGTTGCAAGTGACGTGGCAAGTGGACAATCCTCAACTTGTGGCAGGTGACGTGGCAAGTGGACAATCCACAACGTGTGG
This sequence comes from Aquarana catesbeiana, assembly GCF_042186555.1. NCBI lineage: Eukaryota > Metazoa > Chordata > Amphibia > Anura > Ranidae > Aquarana > Aquarana catesbeiana. Next base: position 658,406,640 of record NC_133327.1, read on the forward strand.
CAAGTGACAATCCGTAACTTGTGGCAGGAGACGTGGCAAGTGGACAATCCACAACGTGTGGCAAGTGACAATCCGTAACTTGTGGCAGGAGACGTGGCAAGTGACACGCTAAATACAAGTACACTGCTGCTCTCTCAGCTGCTGCTACTTACTCTGGCCTCACAAACTGGCTGAAATAGTTAAAAAACTATTAAAAAACGCGGCTAAACGTGGCATGCAAACGCCGGTAAATGGGCGTTTTAAACGCCGGTTTCAAGGTGTCAAAAAAAACGTTTAGAGGACTCACCGACAGTCCCATTCATGTTAATGGGATGGCTGGTGATGCGGCAGGGACACAACAAGGTGAGGGACGTGGTGGCAGCAGGTGAGTGGATGCCGCTAACAGGCGCTGCCATGATGGATCAGAAATGACAGGTGCTCTTTAAATGTAAGGACTTATTATTGCTGGTAGTTAGAATCTTTATTATTTGCAAACAAAATGAAGGTTTCCTATTTAGAATAATAAGCTGTCAGGTTATTAAAACAGCGATATCAGAACCGATTCAATCATACAGTTGGTAGTGTACATAGATTTGCAAAACAATGGAATAAAGGAATATTCCTGAACTTTGTTTTATCTCATGATTTCTGTGAAATTGTATCAATGCAGTGCATGTGATCTCAGCTTGCAGAGCTTGGATTCATTGAATGAGTTTACCAAAAATGTAAATATTGCAGAATATACAGCCTCATGCTACATAACTAAGCTCCATTTGATGCTGGATAAACTAAATTATTAATGTATCCTAAATAGAAAACTATCTTTAAATAGATTTGTACTCCAAAAGCATTTTATTAAAATAATTTGATACAAATAAAAAAATCTGATAAAAAAAAAAAAAAAAAGATTTTTTTTTTTTTATATATAATTCATTTTTATCCACCCTGACAGTGGTTTACAACCATTTTCAGCTCCTTCCATTAGCAGTGTAAAGTTCAGGGGTATACAGTAGCTCCTCGGGACCATGTGTAAAGTATGCTTATGTGCTTCTTCCTGGAGGCTGCTTAACCCAGCAGGGACCGGAGTCACCGGAGTCAGGAGTGGAGGTCCTTTTCCCACCCGAATGTCACTCTGGACCTCCAAAATTTCGGGTTCCAAATAAGCCACTACTAATGCAGAGAGGACTGCGAGTCGGTCCTCTCCTTTGTACAACTGTCCCGAAATCCCTCACCCTGTACAGGTGAGACCCCTGAGTACATCCACCTATCCCCCTTAAAGGGACCACAACACCAATAGCGCTGCCACATAGCACCCGTCCAGGACCCACCCTTGGCGTCCTGTATAGCAGGTAGAGGTTGTTCTGTGATTTACACCTTTCAGCTCATTAAAGCGGAGTTCCACACAAAAATGGAACTTCCGCTTTTCGGAACCCTCCCCCCCTCCGGTGTCACATTTGGCACCTTTCAGGGGGGAGGGGGGTGCAGATACCTGTCTAAGACAGGTATTTGCACCCACTCCTGGCATAGACTCCCATGGGAGTCTATGCCTCTTCCTGTCCCTCCGCGCTGTCTCCTGGGAAACACACAGCTCCCAGGAGAGAGCGGGGACCACTTACGATGCTCAGTAGGGAACCGGGAAGTGAAGCCGCAACGCTTCACTTCCTGATTCCCTCACCTAGGATGGCGGCGGCAGCTGCCGAGAACCGAGCGGGTTCTCGGCGTCCCCTGCCGACATCGCTGGACCCTGGGACAGGTAAGTGGCCATGTATTAAAAGTCAGCAGCTGCAGTATTTGTAGCTCCTGGCTTTTAATATTTTTTTTTTTGGGCGGTGTGGGTGGACCCCCGCTTTAACTTTCATAGAAAACCCAAGACTGCCAAGTGCCAGCCCTAAATCTGTAATGAATTCTACAAAATAATAGCCTCTATGGCAGCACCTCCCCTTACAATCAGTCAGCAGAGCTGAAGATGGGGGGGCTAAAACATCAAACAGCTCTTTTCTGCCCTGCATAAGTTAATGAGCTGAAATCTTTAAGTCACTAAACAGCCCCCCCTTGTGGCTAGTGTGAAAGAGTTAAAGTGTTACTAAACCCGCAACAGTAAAATCAGTCTGTATATGCAGTAAAGCATGGTTGTTATACTCACTGTAGAACCTAAGGGGTTAATCTTCCGCATTGTGTAAAAAGGCTATTTGATCCTGTCTTCTCTGATCCTCCCCTTTTTTCGCAGTCCCCAAGCCATCTCAGCTTGATGTGTATTGCTAGAGAGTTTTTTTTTCATTTTTCTTGGGAGAGTGTATGTGTGTCAGAAACCATGCAATCAGACTGAGACAGAAGTACAATTAAATCACACAATAATAAAAGTAAATAGAACAAAACGTAGTTAAAACATAGGCAGAGTTCAAGAACCGGAACAGATAGTCAGACAAGCCAAAACGTCAGGGAGCCAGAGAAGAGTGTAGTAAAATGGCCAGCAGGATCTGGAGCCAGAAGGGATGTCAGCCAAGCAAGTCTTTAACAGGAAAGCAGGAGAGCATCTCTGTGATGTTGACCAAGGCAAAGGCAGAGAACCTCTGGGCTGGACGGCTTAAGTAGGCAGGACTGACGAGCAGGATCATCAACAGGTGAGTAACTGTGGAGAGATAGGAGCTGGCAATTAGCTGACAGCTGAGCGGCCAGCTCAGAGAAGGAAGGGCTGAGCCCAGCCCTGACAATGTGATCAGCACAGAGCCAATCAGCACTGTCCAGACAGAGGGTCAGGGGTCCTGCAGCCTCATAGGACAGTCAGAGGAGAATGAAAACTCCTAATGCAAGTTTTAACCAGACACTGATAGAAGTCACAAGACTGCTATATACTGCTGATGAGTAAAGGTATTTAGCAGTTTATATTTACTAAAATAATTGCATTTCCATGTTCTGTGTACTGTGGGAGACCAGATATAGTGAATGCAGGGTCCTGGGTTTAGTAACACGTTAGTTCCTGGAGAACCTCTTGACATAAGAGATTTTGTTGGGTTAATGATATGTCAATAATCAAATGAACGAGATAAGAGGCCGGGGCTATAATCACATTACAGCTGCATAATGTAAATATATAGAGGAAGCTAAAGGAATTATGTCTGGTCACAGCGACTCTCCATGTAGTAGGGGGCGATTCATTGACTGATGATGCCAGCCGGGTTCTGAACACACAATGAATCACTGATTACATGAAGAATATCTCCACTCTTCATCTTGCCGGGATTTGATGGCTGGGATAACGGAGAACAGAGACGCCCGTGTTCCGAGATTTTCCGACGGTTCGTGCCGTAATCGCTTGCCTTGAGTCCCACATCCGTCTGCTGGATATTTAATATCATGTTCATGTAATCCGATTATTAAAGATCAAGGGGGCTACCATTGCTGACCTTCTGTAAATGCTAGTTGCCTGGTTCTTATGCTAATCCCCTGGTTTACCCCATTGCCACCTATGTAATATGTGCTACAGCAAAGAGGGTGAGCGCTCAATAGTAACCTTCCCCTCTGGCGGATCTTCACTATATTACCAAAAGTATTGGGACGCCTGCCTTTACACGCACATGAACTTTAATGGCATCTCAGTCTTAGTCCGTAGGGTTCAATATTGAGTTGGCCCACCCTTTGCAGCTATAACAGCTTCAACTCTTCTGGGAAGGCTGTCCACAAGGTTTAGGAGTGTGTCTATGGGAATGTTTGACTATTCTTCCAGAACCGCATTTGTGAGGTCAGGCACTGATGTTGGACGAGAAGGCCTGGCTCACAGTCTCCGCTTTAATTAATCCCAAAGGTGTTCTATCCAGTGGAGGTCAGGACTCTGTGCAGGCCAGTCAAGTTCCTCAACCCCAAAACTCGCTCATCCGTGTCTTCATTGACCTTGCTTTGTGCACTGGTTCAGATCATTTGGTAGAGGGGGGATTATGGTGTGGGGTTGTGTTTCAGGGGTTGGGCTTGGCCCCTTAGTTCCAGTGAAGGGAACTCTTAAGGCGTCAGCATACCAAGACATTGTGGACAATTTCATGCTCCCAACTTTGTAGGAACAGTTTGGGGATGGTCCCTTCTTGTTCCTGCATGACTGCGCACCAGTGAACAAAGCAAGGTCCATAAAGACATGGATGAGTGAGTTTGTGGTGGAGGAACTTGACTGGCCTGCACAGAGTCCTTACCTCAACCTGATACAACAATGAATTAGATGGCAGACTGCGAGCCAGGCCTTCTCGTCCACATCAGTGCCTGGCCTCACAAATGCACTTCTGGAAGAATGGTCAAACATTCCCATAGACACACTCCTAAACCTTGTGGACAGCCTTCCCAGAAGAGTTGAAGCTGTTATAGCTGCAAAGGGTGGGCCAACTCAATATTGAACCCTACGGACTAAGACTGGGATGCCATTAAAGTTCATGTGCGTGTAAAGACAGGCGTCCCAATACTTTTGACAATATAATGTATGTACTTCGTCAGGATTTTAACAAACTATGTTGCAGATCCCTACCTTTTGTTATTCTGAAGAAACAGCAGTTTGTGTCCATGTAGACTGTGAATGGGAGTGATTTTATAATTATCAACCAGCTGTTGCACTTGTAGGGTTCTGAGGAAAGTGCATCCCTTTAGACATGATTTCCATTTGGAAATATCTCACCAAAAATTAAATTTTTGCTGCAGGTGATGCCAAAAATCTGACTTCCGGGAAAATCAGTGAGCCAATCACACAAGCGGCGCCCCGGGAGGAAGTGGGAGCTGGGACCCTCTAAAAAGATTGTTTCTGTCCCCCCCCCCCCCAAAAAAAAATGTGGCATGTCAGGGGGTCATCTTACCTTAAAGCGGAAGTTTCATTTTTAGGTGGATCTCCGCTTTAAATTATGCTGTGAGAATGGGAACATGTAGCAGATATAAAGTAGGTGTTATCCCAGTTTGGCTACAAAGGTAGAAATGCACTTCAGGACAAATGCACTAGATGGCGCTTGTGATCATAGGAAATAATCATATTATTCAAAATATGGCGATTTCCCATTGCAGCTGTGCAAATGTTTGTCATATTTGTACAGTAATGTTTTTTTGAATAGACCCCCTAAAGCGAAAACACAAAATGCAGTGACAAGGAGAGAGGCTCATCATGTGTTTGATAATTAAGCTTCAACACTCCTTCTTGGAGAATGGATGTAAATGGTGTCTGGAGACATTTGACCTGATGGTGAACATGATCTTCTCAGGTCAGTTGAAGTATGTGCAGAATGATATTACAGAACAGCTGGTATGTGGACTCCAGCATAATAGCTCCATGGTCACAGTCCGGAGGCATGTTCTGCAGGAATAACAGGATTTCAGCTGTCTGCGGAGAGCCTGGGAAGCACGTAGGTCCTTCAGGCTGTTTTTACCAACAGTTCTTAGTGCATTCATTTTTTATAACTCAGATAATAGTTCATAAAATCTTGATTTTTAACATTTCTCCCTGCACAGATATGTAGCGTGCGCACATTTAATCGTAATAGAAAGTAGACGAACTGTCTGACCAGATTTTAATGGGCTTGACTCAAATGATTTAACGGTTTCTTAAAACAGGCATGCCACAAATCATAACTCTCACAGTTGCTTGTGCTCCTAACCAAACTGGCAAGCCTAAAATGGGTTGTGTCATAAATGGTCATGGTGTCATGGTGTTATAAATGGTAATGGTGTCATGATGATGGTCATAGTGCCATGGTGTAGTAAATGGTCATGGTGGTAGTCATGGTTTCATGGTGTAGTAAATGGTCGTGATGTCATTGTGATGTTCATGGTGCCACAGTGTTTTAAATGGTAATCATGTTCTATGGTGTTATAAATAGTCATGGTGTCACGGTGATGGTCATGGTGCCATGGTTTTATAAATGATCATGGTGTTATAAATTGCCATGGTGTCATAATGATGATAATGGTGTTATAAATGGTCATGGCGTCATGATGATGGTCATGGTGCTATGGTGGTATAAATGGTCACGGTAATAGTCATGGTGCCACGGTATTATAAATGGTCATGGTAATGGTCATGGTGCCATGGTGTTATAAATGGTAGGTGCCATGGTGTCATAATAATGGTCATGGTGATAGTCATGGTCTTATAAATTGTCATTGTGATGGCCATGGTGCCATGATGTTATAAATGGTCATTGTGTCATAATGATGGTCATGGTGTTATAAATGGTTGTGGTGTCATGGTGATGGTCATGGTGTTAAAAATAATCATGGTGATGGTGTCATACATAGTCATGGTGTCATAATGATGGTCATGGTGTCATAAATAGTCATCATGGTGTCATAATGATGGTCATGGTGTCATAAATAGTCATCATGGTGTCATAATGATGGTAATGTGGTTTATGGTGCCATAGTGTTATAAATGGTCATGGTCATGGTGCCATGGTGTTATAAATGGTCACGGTGCCATGGTGTTATAAATGGTCATGGTGCTATGGTGTTATCAATGGTTATGGTGCCATGGTGTTATAAATGGTCATGGTGCCATGGTGTTATCAATGATTATGGTGCCATGGTGTTATAAACGATGACCATGTCATGGTGATGGCCATGGTGCCCTGGTGTTATAAATGGTCATGGTGCCATGATGTTATAAATGGTTGCAGTGCCATGGTGTTATAAATGATGACCATGTCATGGTGATGGTCATGGTGCCCTGGTGTTATAAATGGTCATGGTGCTATAAATAGTCACATGTGCAGCACTGCAGATTGAACAGAGACTAGGATGGCAGCTGCCATGTCTGTAAAGGATAGGAGGGTTTAGTTCCACTTTTAAATTGATAAATTAGTTGATTCTATGTGAACAATGTTTTTGCTTGGGAATTGTCTCTTCAATATGAATTGTGTTTTGTAAATGTATGTTCAAATAGCTAATACTATATGCAAACTTACAATTTTAGAGGTGAAAATGTTTTTATTGTTTCACACTTTACACAAAGGAAAGGACACAACAATAAAATATCCATAAGTCAACATCAAAGGCTATCGCCCAAAGCATGACATATACCAATCAAATATTCTGAGCTGAGGGTTGTGTCACATAAGGAGGACCAGGCTAAGCATGAATACCGTAAATGAACAAAATGTATAGCCATCATATGATTGAAATATCAAATACGTAATGTATGTGACAAGACCACTAGGGTGTTCAACATCTTGACTCATATGATGGACAATGAAGGCCTGGTACAACGTGAAGTCACATAACTATTCATAAAAGAAAGCGAACGAAAGGGGGGAGAAAATGCAAAAGGAAGAAAAAGAGGAGGGAACAGGAGAAGAAGAAAGGAGAAAAAGAAAAGAGAGAGAATAAGACTAGGAAGAGAGAGATGAAGGACCTAGTGATCCATTGGGCTGAGAGAGGTATCAAATATTTAAAACAATACAATAAAAGGGATATTAGTGGGATTGCTCTGCATGGTTGACCTGTACTAAGGATCCAAAGGATCTCGGAGGTTTGCTGAGTTGTCCCCAGCCTGAGTTAAGGGGGGACATATGGTGAGCCACCAGACGTAGTGAGCATCTCTGTGAGGGTGTCAGAAGAAGAAAGAGTCATTACCAAGTGCTATCAAAAGAGTCATAAACAAGTGCTAACAATTCTTCCATTTGCATAACATCATTCACCAAATTTACAATTTTAGTCCCTCATTTAGTTAAGCAGGGCACCCCAAGGGTCACCTTCCCAGAGTTCCCTGCACCATTACAACCAAACTGGTATCCAGGGGCCATGGGTGAGAGGACGCAAAGTCTGTACTACACACTTAGATGTATACAGGGACCTATACAGCTTACAGTATAGCTGTAGTGAGTATAGATGTGGAATGAGAAGGTTATACTACATACTCCACAATTAGCTACATACTTATGGACAATAAGTTATGCCGAGGACACTAACTGATATCCTTATTCCCCAAAAGGAAAATCCATACACATCCACTGCTTAATGGCCCTGTAATCTAATTTTCATGGAATCACTTCTTACCGTGTTTTTCTGTCCCTTTGTAACATCCACCATGAGCTCCTAAACCTCTCCTTTTCCCACTCACTTGCGTTTAGCCACCTATGAAGGCAGCAGACTACGCAGCTAAACTACCGTGTGAAAGTACAGTAGCTTATTGATCTTTATATTGCTCTGTATGTTATAGACATTCTTTGTCTTTACAGATATCAGATGCAATAGAACATCTACAGAAAGCACTCCAGCTCTGTAAGGATGACATCAGCTCTCTGCACCTCCTGGCCCTTTTATTATCGGCACAAAAACAGTATAAACATGCCATGGATGTCATCGATATGGCCATTTCCGAGTACCCAGAAAACTTCAGGTAGGTGTCCATTCCTCTTTTGTCTTTTTTTTTTTTGCATAAGCTGGCTAAACACTAGCAGAATCTTGTTCAAAATTTTTAGTTTTATGAACGTTCATTCAATTTTCTAACTGTTAATAAAATCAAATCAACGTACTTTTTCGACCACAGTGACAAGAAAATTCAGAGCAGTGGAATGGAAAATTTTACCCAAATTAATGAATTTCTAAGGCCAAGTTTAGACGTGCGGTTGGGGGGCGTTAAGAAACGCGTGGTTGAGCCACATTTTTATCCCAAGCGCCCCTCCTTAAGCTGCAATGGCAGCGAATGGGAGTGTTTATATTCTGCAGTCACGGCGCTTCACTTGGCGACCAAGCCAAAAGAAACAACTATCCAACATATTGGGATCTGCAGGCGGCATGCCTTGCTAAACGTGAACTCATTCAAGTGAACATGAATTGCGTGGTTGTAATGCGTGTGTTCAGCAAAAATGATGTTAAAACAGGTGGTAAGGAGGAGTCACATTGCCTCCTTGCTGTCTGCCCATCTCCTCCAGCACTTTGGGGCAAAAGAAGAGTCTTTGCGTTTTGGGCTACTTAATGGATGGAAGCCTCGATTAAGCGCTGATGTAGACTGAAACGCATGGACTTCTCACTCCAAGAATGTCCATCTTTATTCTATGATAAAAGCAACATAACAGCAGCAAAACACTGTAGGCCATGAGAAGAGCCTACGCTTTTCAGGCTACATCATGGATGGAAGTCATGATTAAGTGCTTGTGTAGCGCGAAACACGAAGACTTTTCTCACTCCAAGAATGTCCATCTTTACTGAATCATAAAAGCAACCTAACATAGCAGCAAAACACTCTGGGGTATGAGAAGAGCCTATGTTTTTCACACTACAGCATGGATGGGAGTCATGATTAGATGCTGATGTAGCACGAAACTTTTCTCAAGTGTTTTGCTGCTGTTATGTTGCTTTTATGATTCAGTAAAAAAAAAAATTAAATAACAAACATGGTATACTTACCTGCTCTATGCAGTTGGTTTTGCACAGAGCAGCCCCGATCCTCCTCTTCTCGGGTCCCTCTTTGCTGCTCTTGGCCCCTCCTATCGTGTGCCCCCTCAGCCAGCAGCTCTCTATGGGGGCACCCGAACCGAGTCAGAGCTACATGTATCCATTCAGACACGGCCCCTGCCCCTTCTCTCCCCTGATTGGCTGACTGACTTTGATTGACAGCTGCGGGAGCCAATGGCGCCACTGCTGTGTCTCAGCCAATCAGAAGGAGTGTCCTGGATGGCTTAGACACTCTTGGACATCGCTGGAGAGAGATGGGGAACAGGTAAGTAATTAGGGGGTGCTGGGGAGGCTGCTGCACACAGGTTTTTTATTTTAATGCATTAAGATAAAAAAACTTGTGTCTTTACAACTCCTTTAATCATGACTCCCATCCATAATGTAGTGCGAAATGTGTAGACTCTTCTCATGCCCTACAGTGTTTTGTTGCTATGTTATGTCGCTTTTATGATATAATAAAGATGGACATTCTTGGAGTGAGAAAAGTCTACGCGTTTCATGTTAAATCAGTGCTTTATCAAGACTCCCATACATAATGTAGTGCAAAACGCATAGACTCTTCTGATACCACACAGTGTTTTGCTGCTATGTTAAGTTGCTTTTATGATTCAATAAAGATGGACATTCTTGGAGTGAGAAAAGTCTACGTGTTTCGTGCTACGCAAGCACTTAATCATGACGTGTTTCGTGCTACATCAGCCCTTAATCATGATTCCATCCAGGATGTAGTGCGAAATGTGTAGACTCTTCTCTTGCCCTACAGTGTTCCTCTGCTATGTTATGTTGCCTTTATGATATAATAAAAATGGACATTCTTGGAGTGAGAAAAGTCTATGCGTTTCGCTGTACATCAGCCCTTAATCATGACTCCATCCAGGATGTAGTGCAAAATGTGTAGACTCTTCTCATGCCCTACAGTGTTTTGCTGCTATGTTATGTTGCTTTTATGATATAATAAAGATAGACATTCTTGGAGTGAGAAAAGTCTACGTGTTTCGTGCTACGCGAGCACTTAATCATGACTCATCCATGATGTAGCCTGAAATGCGTAGACGCTTCTCATGCCCTACAGTGTTTTGCTGCTATGTTCTGTAGCTTTTATGATCTAATAAAGATGGACATTCTTGGAGTGAGAAAAGTATACGCGTTTCACGTTAAAGCAGTGTTTTATCATGACTCCCATGCATAATGTAGTGCAAAACGCATAGACTCCTCTGATGCCCTACAGTGTTTTGCTGCTATGTTAAGTTACTTTTATAAAGATGGACATTCTTGAAGTGAGAAAAGTCAACGTGTTTCATGCCATATCAGCACTTAATGATGACTCCCATCCATGATGTAGCCTGAAACGCATAAACTCTTCTCATGCCCCATAGTGTTTTGCTGCTATGTTATGTCGCTTTTATGGTATAATAAAGATGGACATTCTTGGAGTGAGAGAAGTCTACGCGTTTCGTGCTACATTAGCACTTAGTCATTACTCCCATCCATGATGTAGTGAGAAGCGCGTAGACTTTTCTCATGCCCCACAGTGTTTTGCTGCTATGTTATGTTGCTTTTATGGTACAATAAAGATGGACATTCTTGGAGTAAGAAAAGTCTGAACTTATGTGCACATACATGCTTCAGTAGGGACCCGTGGGAAAAATGGTGGGCGGGACCATGACGGAGCACCATAGTATGATTAATGCAGTGTTTCTCAACTCTAGTCCTGAAGGCACCCCAACAGGTCATGTTTTCAGGCTGTCCATTTTACACAGGTGATTTGATCAGTTTCACTGCCTTAGTAATTACCACAGCCGTTCCCCCTGAGGGAAATCCTGAAAACATGACCTGTTGGGGCACCTTGAGGACTGGCGTTGAGAAACACTGGATTAGTGTATACTACCCAGCTTTATATCATTAGACAATGTGCAACATGCAAAAACACAATAGCCAACGGCATCTGAAGAGGGCCGCCGTGTCTGAGACAGAGAGGAGAAATGTGATTGGTTGATTTGGATTCCGAGAACTTTTTATTGAGGAATAATGATAAAGATGGTCTCCATTATTTTCTCTTTCATAAGCAGCACTGTGAAGTCTTCAGGCTCCAGCACACTGTTGGCTAGGTAGAGACGATTATGCTCAGACAAATCTTTACCGGTGGCGGCTGCTAATTAGCGCGGCAATGTGGAATCTTGTGCTTGGCTGTGCAGTAGCTCCCTATTCTTATCCTGATCATTAAACCTCTTCACATTTCCCCAGACTCTCTGACATTAACTGCCAAAATTCATTCCAAGGCAAGATCACACGTCTCAGTAAAGATACTTGTATTGTAATGTGCCGAAATGTCACTAACAACTCACATCCATCGCTTCCAGAGAGACGAGGGCCTTTTCATGCAGCTGGTATTTCACTATTACTTCATATTACACAGATCGCCTCTTATTTAAAGGGTAACTCCACTATTAAGGGAAAAATGATTGCAAAAATAAATATATATATATATATGTATAGCATATGTACAATTGCAGCACAAGCCATATTGTAATATAAAGGTATTAAAAAAGCCCTTTCCTTTTCAATCAGCAGCCCAGATTTTCCCAGAAGTCTGCACTGAGAATCAAGTCACATTTTGGGCATCCCCTGCTACAAAAATGTCATTTTTGATTTGATACTACCAAAGGGAAATCGTCTGAAGGGATGCAGACCCTGCCACTTTCCTCATTAGAACCCTACAAGTGCAGCAGCTGATCAATAATAAACCACTTGCCTACTGAACACTTTTACCCCCCTCCTGCCCAGGCCATTTTTTCAGCTTTCAGCGCTGTCACACTTTGAATGACAATTGCGTGGTCATGCTACGTTGTACCCAAATGAAATTTTAATCATTTTTTTCACACAAATAGAGCTTTCTTTTTGTGGTATTTAATCATCACTGGGTTTTTTTTATTTTTTTGCTAATCAAATGAAAAAAGACTGAACATTTTGAAAAAAAAACAAAACCTTTTTTTTATAGTTTTATAGAAAATTTTGCAAACAGGTAATTTTTCTCTTTCACTAATGTGCGTTGATGAGGCTGCACTGATGGGCACTGATGAGGCGGCACTGATAAGGAGGCACTGATGAGGCTGCACTGATAGACGCTGGTAGGTGACACTGATGGGCACTGATGAGGTGGCACTTATAAGGAGGCACTGATGAGGCTGCACTGATAGGCAGCACTGATAGACGCTGGTAGGTGACACTGATGGGCACTGATAGGCATCACTGATATGTGATACTAATGAGAGGCGCTTATGGGCAATGATTGGCAGCACTGATTGGCAGCACTGGTGGGCACTGATTGGCAGCCCTGATGGGCACTGATATGTGGCACTGATGAGCACTGAATGGCAGCACTCTTGGAAAGATCTACAGACAGTTATTGCAACTGTGAACGCAGGTTACCCCCCCTAAGTGGGGCGATTTATTTGGTGAGTGCAACTACCCGGGGGGGGGCACGAGTGACACAGTGACACACGGACGCTTGCGTGGAAATTACGGCATCTTTATTCACCTATTAAACTTAGAAGACTTTTTGGCTTCTATCACAATTTCACCAGTGGATTTTTACTATAGTAATTTAATGCTGGAGCACTTTTTTAAATTATTTATGCACGTGGAACTTTTATATACCATATATATATATATATATATATATATATATATATATATATATATATATATATATGAATTTGGTTTGATATTTAGGTATTGTGGAATTGTTTAGTTTATTTATATATATTATATGGTTATGTTTATCCTGGCTTAACACTTTTGAACTTGCACAGCATTTTCCTACCTATCTTGCCTAACAAAAAATAAATAAGTAAAATAAAAAATATCTAAAAAAAATTGAATATTAAAATTATATATAATTACTGTATATTTTAATTTATATTATAAATATAATTATATTATATAATATAATAATAATAATATCATATTAAAAATTATATTAAAAAAAGATCTGTGTTCTTACCTACTTCAGCCCGCTCTGGTCCTGTGCCGTGATCCCGCAGCTCTGTAAGGGAGCACTTGACTCCCGAGTTCTGGGAGCCGTGATGTCACCTATAGGCTCCCATGGCCCAGTCATTGTTGGTGTTCCCTCTTCTCCCCTGCAGCAGCCACTCACTGACACAGGGGAGCCGGAGCTGTGGGATCATGTGACTGGACCGGCGTGAATTAAAAAATTAAAAATAGGTAAGTACACAGATCTTTTTTATACAGATTAGGCAGGATAGGTAAGAAGGGGGGGGGCATTTTTAAGAAAAGTTATACTTAGGCCTTTACTCCACTTTAAACATGCTGGGCTACTTTTTTAAATTTAAGTGCATCTATGGTCAAAATTAAAAATCATGTATTTATTTCCACATTGTATTCCACTTATTTCTAACATACTCCTATTATTCTAATGATTTTGAAATTAGTAAATTTACTTTGTGACAATCCCCACACATTTACTTCCAATTAATTCTGTGACACATAGTCACTATGCCCTGTGAGTAGGCACTGCTGTGTCACACATTTCACAGAGCCTGCCTTCTGTGCTACAGAGGTGCTGAGGGGAGGAGTTTCAGGAGGCGGTACAGGAATCACTGCTTGCGGGCAGCAAGGTACCATGGGATATGTAGTCCTTAGAAATGGAGGAGAGGCTGCAAAGCACGCAGGGAATCCAGAAAGTGGTGTAAAGAGACGGCCAGCAGACAGATTTTTCAGGCTTATATTGGATTGTCAAATATAATTGTATGTTAATATAAAAATATATTTTGCGCTCACCTAAAAATCAAATACTCACATATAAAAGTGCTGCAACTTATAAAAGTCTAAATACTTAACCTAAAACATATATAAAATGAGTGCACAACCTAAAAACAATAATATGTCAAATATTGGAATATACATATATTTTTTTTTTATGTTGCGCACTTATTCGTTTTATAAATATGATTGTATCACTCCGCCGCCGGATTTCAAACTGGAGAGAATTCTCCTGTTCTCATACAAAACCTCTATATGTGCTAAGAACCAGGAATCCGGGATTTAAAGTGCTGTCCCGATAGTACCATACACCTGTCAAAATTCATAGGATGTTCCCTAATTCTCAGATCTTTGTTGGCGGTGCGGAGAGGAAGCTGGTTCTCTTCTCCACGTTTTCTGGTCGTGTCACTTTCTTGAGCCTCACTATACAGAGGTCCATCATATAATCCAGAAATTCACTGATCGTGAGCCACTGAGGGATCCAACGCTCTTCCTTCCGTACCACCACCGGTTCTCGAGTAAGGCTTATGCCGTGTACACACGGTCGGACTTTCCGGCACGAAAAGTCAGACGGAATCTTTTCATCGTCTATTCTGATCGTGTGTGGGCCTCATCGGACTTTTCTTTTCGAAAATTCCGACGGACCTAGAAATAGAACATGTTTTAAATCTTTCCGAGGGAACCAATCCCTATCGGGAAAACCGCTCGTCTGTATGCTGTTCCGACGGACCAAAAATGACGCATGCTCTGAAGCAAGTACGAGACGGAAGCTATTGGCTACTCGCTATTGAACTACCTTTTTCTAGTCCTGTCGTACGTGTTGTACGTCACTGCGTTCTGGACGGTCGGACTTTGGTGTGATCGTGTGTAGGCAAGACAGCTTCAGCGGAACTCCGTCGGAACTCCGTCGGAAAAACCTTCAGAGTTTATTCCGACGGAAAAAATGGTCGTGTGTACATGGCATTAGAGACGTTCCATTTTACCCCTCCTAAATATAGCGTCAAAGCTCTGTATTCCACTGTTTTGGAAGCAGGTGCAGGCACCATCAATAGCCGTCTGGCTGAAAATAGTAGTTGAAATCAATGAGATGGAACACCTGGTGGCCACGAAGAAGGGCCTCCAGGAAAAATTCCTTAAAAAGTGGTTCTACTGGCAGGAATTTGTCTATTCTGAGGAATACAAAACTCTGATGGATTAAACTCACTCACTTGGCATGTGCTCTGATGGGTCTCCTAGTTCTGTCGGTTTGGTGGTATGGCTGGTTCCCTTTCCTACTCCTCCCTTTCCTTCTCCTTCCCTTTTTTTTTCTTTTGATTGAAACGACCCTAATGGTCTTCTTCTTACTGTTTTTTTCTTACATATTAGTGGTGTTAACTGTGTAAAATGTTGCGCAGGGTACAGACTCCCTAGTACCTGGGATTCTGGGTCTCTATAGTATCTCACATATTGATCTGCATCCAATGCATGTAATGGTTTGTTTTGTTGTGCGGACCTTTCCATGTACATACACCCCCAGATAGCAAGGATAACTTGTCACAAATCTGTGTGTTGAATTTTAAGTCTGTTAACTTGCTGCACATTTTCACTGGTAAGTTGTACACTTGAAGAGCACTTGAAGCACAAGTTCTAATTGATGCTTTTCCAATTTTTATCAAATTTGTGTGTCGAGTCTCTAGCAAGAGCAAAGTTGCAGTGGTAAGTCTACAGCAAGAGTTCTGCAAGTCTACAGCATGAAATTTCAGCCACAGTGCCCCCTGTGGTGGGAGGACATAACTGAACCAGAACTTGCAGCAGACTTGCTGAATGTTTGCAAAGAAAGTTGATCTGGAGTCACGCAATGCGGACTTGCTGCAATTGTGCAACAAACTTGTGAAGCCTGGCAAGTCTAGAAATAGCTTAGCAAGTCATTTCAAACCTGCGCCACAATTGCTTCTTATCTGGGCTACAGTAGTGTGAATGGGGGCTTATGGCAGGTGAGATAGCTCCTGTATACAGTATACGTAGTTTGATGGTGTATTGTTTTCCAGGATTATAGCTGTAAATAAATACTCTAAGGCAGGGGTGTCAAACTTGATCTCATCACGAGGCAGATCAGCATTATGGTTGCCCTAAAAGGGCCGGTTGTATCTGTAAGATTACCTGTCCAGAGCACCCCACCCCCTCTTACATCAGATGTCAAGAGCCCCCCGCACCCTTACATCAGTGCACTCGCCTTCCTTGTGCTGCTGCTGGGAAGAAGCTGGAGGCAGAGCTGGGAAGCAGAAAGTGCAGGGTCTGGAGGGGGGCTGGAGTCAGCTACAGGAGTACCCCCCCTTACATCAGATGTCAAGAGCCCCCCGCACATTTACATCACAGTGCACCCCCCTTGCCTTATGCTGCGGTTGGGAAGAGGCTGGGGGCAGAGCTGGAAAGCAGGCAGTGCAGGGTCTGGAGGAGGACCAGAGGAGGGCTGGAGTCAGTTGCAGGGTCTGGCGGAGAAGTTCTATCCTCCTCTCTGCTGTGACAAGGTGATGGTGAAGATGAGGGGGTGCCGCAGCTTCAGGCACATAAAATGGCCTAGCGGGCTGGATTCGGCCCACAGGCCTTGTGTTTGACACATGTGCTCTAAGGGCTTGTTCACATGTATGGCAGGAACTGCCACTACTCTAAAAGGCGATTTGCGCTTGGATTGCACTTCTGAGGTGTTTGACAGGCGGGTATACAGCAACAGAGGATATAATCCCTGTCCTGTAAAACACCATGGCTGCAGCAAGTATACACCCCCCTGCCCTGCCTCTTCTTCTGCAGCTAAATGGGGAGCAGGGTTTTCCATCCCCCCCCTCATTCACTAGTGTGAATGAGCCCTAAGGCTAAGTTTACACTAGTGTCAAAAGTAGACGTTTCATCTGCATTTATGAATCCGCACAAACGCCTGTCAACGCTCGCTCTGTGACCCAAAGTTGATGAGCTGATTTTCTCTGGTCCTCAGGGATAGGGGTGCCGACATGTATATTCACTTATCCCCCAGTTATAAATGCATTGTCCATTAAGACACCACACTCCCAGCTTGACCACAGTGTGGATTTGGATATGGAATGGCCTCAGACAGATCTTCTGCAAAGGCCACGCCTCAGTCATGACGAAACGCGTCAGTGCCTTGGCCTGCAAAGGAGACCTGTCTGAGGCAGTTCCATATCCACAAACACACTGCAGTCAGGCTGGGAGTACGGCTTCTTAACAACTTCCTGCCCAACGAAGTCATATGACATTGTTGACTTTGAGTGGGGATATCTGAATGATGCCCGCAGTTACAGGCATTATTCAGATATGTTCTTTTAGAGCCGGCGATTTCCTGCACCATAAGAACAATCATAGCACTGTTCAGCCACTTGATCGTTTTTACAGGCAACGGGAGGGGACATCCCCCAGTACCCCCCCTCCCATCGCCCTCCAGTACTTCTCCCGACTCGCTCTTACGATCGGCGAGAGGGAGAAGGAATTGGTCCAAAGTTTTACATAGAGAATCCGACTGGTCAGATGGCCCCCTGGACGTCTCTATGATCTTTCGAAGGCCGGGCGCGATGTTATGACGTCACACCCGGCCTCTGCATTTGAAAAAATGCCACCACCTTGGCTGGAAAGCCAGGATTGTTTTTTTGTTTTTTTTCTTAGGATTCCCAGCCTAGAGGCGAGATTTGGGGACTTGACCCCAGATCTCACTGTAAAAAGGACCTGTCACGCACTATTCCTATTACAAGGGATGTTTACATTCCTTGTAATAGGAATAAAAGTGATAAAAAAAAAAGTAGAAAGAAAGTGTCAAAATAGAAAAATAAAAGAAAAAACAATTAAAAAAATGTAAAAAATTTAAAGCGCCCCCGTCCACCGAGTGCTTGCGGGCAGAATCGAACGCATACGTAGGTCGCGCCCACATATGTAAGCGACGTTCAAACCACACATGTGAGGTATCACCACGAACGTTAGAGTGAGAGCAATAATTCCAGCACTAGACCTCCTATCTCCTACTACCTACCTACTATCTCTAAACAGGTAACCTGTAAAAACATTTTTTAAAGCGTCGCCTAAGGGGATTTTAAAATACCGAAGTTTGGTGCCATTCCATGAGTGTGTGCAATTTCAAAGCGTGACATGTTAGGTATCTATTTACTCAACGTAACATCATCTTTCACATTATGCAAAAAAATTGGCCTAACTTTACTTTTTTTTTTTAATGCATGAAAAAAAATTTTCCCAAAAGAAACATGTTTGGAAAAATTACTGCGCAAATACTGTGCGAGATAAAAAGTTGCAACGACCTCCATTTTAGTTCCTAGGGTCTCTGCATAAAAAAAAAAAAAAAAAAACATATATAATGTTTGGGGGTTCTGAGTAATTTTTTAGAAAAAAAATGATGATTTTTACATGTAGGAGCGAAGTGTCAGAATTGGCCTGGGTAGCGAGCGGTTAATAAACAATGCCCGCTCTGTGTCAGTTGAGTGTATTGCAGTCGACAGTGTTGTTCACATGGTTGCGTTCGCATTGCGTCATGTAGCGTTCACTCCCCAAACGCCTCCATTCATGTTCATGTAAATGCACTGCAAACACGTCGCAAACACCCCCCTACGGCATTTACAGCACTTTTTGAAAGCGTTACTATCTGAGATGATCCATACAATAGAAAATCAAGACAAAGCAGGCGTCTCGGAAAGCGTTACGTAACATGATAGGCGCGGTAATTGGCATCCATTGTATCTACAATTTCAAAGCACGTCTAAACAAACCGTTAATGGCGAAGGCCCGTACGAAATAGCGACCGGAGAAATCAAATCTGCGTATCTGTATCAGACAACAATCAGTTCCCTCCTCCTTCATATGCCCAACAAGCCTGTCGTCTTGATGCATTTCCTCCATTAATATCCTATAACAAGGAGCCAATACGTATAAAATAAATCCTGATTTATTAGGTGTCATCCCTGCCTGACTAATAAAAGCTCCTGCCGTTCCTGTGTACAGTGTATATTGCAGCGTTTCCATAGCAGCTCGCTCTGGCAGCTTTTTAATATGGAAACAAATCTGCTCTCTCTGTTTAACAATATCTAGTGCATGAATCTTGTCCTCATTACATTTCCTATTCCAGCCCAGAGAAAGCCGCTATTCCCAAACAGATGTTTTCCTGAATGCAACCTGAGCCCCATACAAACTCCAATCCACAATCAACATTTACCTCTTGTAGCAGAAATTCAGTGGTTAAAGCTGAACTGCGGGAAAAAAAATCTAAATATCCAGATGAAATATCTGCCCAAAGAGTTTTATTTCTGTACATCCAGTTCAGAGATTTACACAGCTCTGCCACTCGACACAGCCTTGTCTGGTAGGACGGGAGGCCTGATTTGTCTCTGCTGCAGTTCTGTAAACCTGGGTTCACACTTGTGCGGTGCAGGACATCGCATGTGATTCGGGTAGGAATCACACTGCATCCCTATTCAAATCCCATGTGATTCTTTGCAGTGCGATTTGAGCCCATTCATTTTGTATGGGCTCAATTCGCATCGCACAAAAAAGGTGCAGGAATCTTTTTATTGTTGCCACACCGGAATCATATCACATGGGTGTGATCCGATTCTTGCAATCGCACTGCGTTTTGCAACCTGTTTTGGGCGCGTCATTAATTTAACATTGACACCAGTGGCAGATCTGGCTTCTCCTTCATTTGCATGGTTAAATCTGGTCGTGGGGTCCACTGACGGTGGAGGCGTGTCTGTTGGGACTTGTAGACCCGCTGCCCACCGCTGGGTGGTAAGAACCCTTCTGGGACTACTAATTTACTATGCACCTGTAGCAAGGTCCCCAGACTCCTTTGGTCTAATGAGAACCTCCAGGACCAGAGATAGCTGACATCCCTCTGTATATGTGCTGGGAGAGAGGGTTAGGGCCATGACAACCTTTGGTAGTTGTAAGATTAATTGTCAGACTCTGAGACTTCAACAGGAGGACAACCATGCAGGGAAAGGAATCCAGCAAGGGGCCACATCTGCATGTGTAGGAATGTTGTCTCCTATGGTAACAGTCTTTAACCGTTCCTAACACAAAGTGTAACAGTTCCTTCGCTTCCACTACAATCACTTCTTGTAGTTCTTCAGCCCACTGAGCTCCCAGTCTCTCTCTCACTAGACTAGATTATTCACTGTCACTGAATCCCTTGAGCTCCTCCAATCTTCACGGTGGTATCTTCCTCAAGCGTCACCCCCGCCTCTCTGCTGGGTCCCTAGCTTGGCACTCCAGATACCTCTCAAGCTTCACCCAGCTAGCCTGCTCGGTCCCTGGCTTGACACACAAGGCTGCTCTGCAAGAGTCACCTCTGCTGGCTGGGTCCCTGGCTTGATCACCGCTGAAGTTACCCGATTGAGAATACTGCTCTGGTACTTTCTTCAGTTACTCACTGTGGTCCCTGGTAATAAGGTGGTCGGTTCCTTAGTGGCGACAGCTTCCCCTCTATCTCCAACCACGACAGGTTCTCCGGCAGAACCGTCACTTCTGGTTGGACTGCAAGCCGCAATCCCAACCCTGTGCTTCTCTCTTACTTCTTGATAGGCCTCAGACAGCCTAGAAGCCAGATGTGCCCGGAATAAGCCCAATCTCCGGCCTAGCAGCCCGGGCAATACGACACACGTCCACCCAGACAGCCGTCCAGGTGGCACAGATCACCTGACTCCACCCAAATATATAGGTTCTCCCAGCAGGCTAAGGGATTTAAGGAAACCCCTGCCCATATACCCATAATCTGACCTTGCATTGCCCTTCAATTAATTAATTCCACCAGGTACCCGGCTACCTAGTGACAAAAGAGAGAAATGCAGCAATTACAGACTGAGAGCGGGTTCACACCTATGTTTCCCCGCATCCAATTCGCATAACGGGAGAATGTGACTGGCTCCCTATGGACCTTGTATGCCCCACCGGGTGATTGATTGTCAGGGTACCTAGGTTCTGGGAGAGTATGCTTCTCATTACTGAGCCTGCCACTGAAGGTTGTTTGGTGTAAATCCTGTAATCCAGTCGACATGGGAGGGGGGAAGGGGGGGTCAGAGCGTACTGATTTTTGTTTGTTTTAGGATGTCTTCTTGTTTTTATTGTTTTCTTCATTTTTTGTCTGCTGAGCCTTGGCATGCCCAAGAGGCTCTGTTTTGTACCTGACAACTGAAAATTACAATAAAAATAATAAAAAGTAAATAAAAAATCTGGTCGTGGGGTGAATGGAGCCTGGGTGATTATTCAATTAAAGTTCCTAATTTGATCTGAGGACACATCTCCAGCTGATGACCCCTGCAAAGATTATTACATCAAGCCTGTTTGACCCTTCATAATAAAGGCTCCACTCTCTCTGGTTGCTTGTTATGGTGGTATCTGCACGAGGTGGAGGGTCTTCTGGATTCATCTGCAATTTCACAGATTTGTGTTTTTTTAAGTTTTTTCACAATTGGACTTTTTTTCACTTTATGAACAAAATGTATGTTTAGTGCAACAGTTTTTTTGTATATACCAGTGGCAGATCGCATGAACGGAGTGCGGTGCGGGAAATGCTCAGGATTCGCCGGGGCTAACACTATGAAATTCAGGTGGACCCATTCTTCTTTATGGAGCAGTGGATGACATTCGCCGGCATCCAATCTGATCTGGTCCGCTAAAAACAAACAGAGAGGGATCCGTTCCCCATCCGTCCAGCCGATCGGATCAGATGATAACTTTTGTATGATTTGGGTTTAGTGACACTTTAATGTTATTGCTGTACTGTATCCTAAAGGGTTAAAGTGTGGTTATGCAGGGGTTATTGCATGCTGTGGTGTAACTTCCCCCTGCATTTGTCACTACAGTAAAACCTTGGTTTGAGAGTAATTTGGTTTTAGAGCGTTTTGCAAGACAAGCAACATTGTTCAATTAATTTTGACTTTATATACAAGCGATGTCTTGATATAGAAGTAGCGTCATATCACAACTGAGTATAAAAGAGAAGAGAGGTGCCTCTAAGTGTAGCAATATGGTTACATTTAATGAAGGTACAACATTTAGCAACATATTGCTACACTTAGAGGCGCCTCTTATCTCTTTTATACTCTGTGGCTCCTGCTGTATTTTTCTTCTAATCCCCTTGTGGAGGCTTCCTTTGGTGGATGGACATTTTATGGTTACACAACCTGGTCACATTACTATAATATTTTTATATGGACTATAAACTGAAGGATCCTATAAATAAATGATTGTGGAACGAATCATTTGAGTTTCCATTATTTCTTATGGGGAAATTTGCTTTGATATACAAGTGCTTTGGATTACAAGCATGTTTCTGGAACGAATTATGCTTGCAATCCAAAGTTTTACTGTACCTGTTTAGAGGAGATACAGTATATGCAGGAGGAGGTTGGGCCTCATGGTCTTCTGGAAAAGGTGGGAGTAGGACCATACATGTTAGATGCGATGGGAGTAGGACCATACATGTTAGATGCGATGGGAGTAGGACCATACATGTTAGATGCGATGGGAGTAGGACCATACATGTTAGATGCGATTGTTACATCAAGTCTAGGGTGACCCCAGAGCAGGACCTTATTACAGGACTATGAACTGAACTGTGACATCCATTATTTGGGAAGAGCGCTGCTTAAAGTATGAGCACTGCAGCACAGTCCAAACATAGCACATAACGGGAAGTTGGTACCATTCTGCCTAACTTTATTGAAAGGAGTAAAGACTGTTTGCCAACTAAATGATTTCAGGAAAAGAAGTTCTGCACGATCGCTGCCAGCCACGCGCGAACGCGTGCAGGAGCGCCAGAACGGGGATTTGCGTGTGTAAACACGCGAATCCCTGTGCTGTCAGGGAAGAGCTGTCAGGGAAGAGGAACCATATCGTTTGTTCCTGCTAAGTATGAAATACGGTATGTCTCCTCTCCTAGTAAATCCTATCCCCATACAGTTAGAAGACACTGAGGGAACACACACTTAACCCCTTGATCGCCCCCTAATGTTAACCCCTTCCCTGCCAGTGTCATTTACACAGTAATAAGTGCATTTTTATAGCACTGATCGCTGTATAAATGACAATGGTCCTAAAATAGTGTCAAAAGTGTCCGATGTGACTGCTATAATGTCGCAGTCACGATAAAAATCGCAGATCGCCATCATTACTAATAAAAAAAAAATTTATAATAAAAATGCCATAAATCTATCCCCTATTTTGTAGACGCTATAACTTTTGCGCAAACCAATTAATATACGCTTATTACGATTTTATTTTTCCAAAAATATGTAGAAGAATACATATTGGCCTAAACTGATGAAGAAATTTGTTTTTGTTTTTTTTAATTTTTTTCTTTTGGATATCTATTACAGCAAAAAGTAAAAAATATAGCTTTTTTTTTTCAAAATTGTCGCTCTTTTTTTGTTTATAGCGCAAATAATAAAAACCGCAGAGGTGATCAAATACCATCAAAAGAAAGCTCTATTTGTGGGAAAAAAGGACATCAATTTTGTTTGGGTACAACGTCGCACGACCGCGCAATTGTCAGTTAAAGCGACGCAGTGCCGTATCGCAAAAAGTGCTCTGGTCAGGAAGGGGGTAAATCCTTTTGGGGCTTGAAGTGGTTAAAAAAAAAAATAAATAAAACATGAGACTTTACAATCACTTTAAGAAAAATATCTGGCTTGAATGACTTTAGGAAGAGAGAATGAGAGTGTGCAGTGAATGGAAACCTTCATGTTAACCTTCGGGGTGATGGAAAGTAAAGATTAAAGGGCAGTAGAAGAAGGCAGCTCGGGGTGGAGGTGGTGGTGGTTGGTGACGGTGGTTTTTGTCGGGAGAGGTGGATTGGTGGCTGTATTGCTCGCCCCTCCAAGTGGCACGGTCCTCATGTTAGGGCCTGCTGTGTAATGGAACCCTCCAAGGGACTCAGCCTGGACCATGATACGCTTGGCCTCGCAAATTTTACAGCAGCTTCACTCCATGCCTTGAGGTTGAAGAGTAAAGTGTATCATGTAACATGTATAAAAGAGCTGGTGGTGGGAATCCATGCGCAGGATGCTCTCTCTACAAATGTCTCTGTAGTCACTCCTGGGACAGGTGTCACTGACAAGGGAAAAGACGTTATTCTGCCTGTGTGGGGCACGATGCAGTTTTACGGGGTTTTTTTTAAGTTTTGGCTAGAGTAGGGAATGATTCCCCCTGTTAGTTTAATTTTTGCTGGCTGCGTACCATTAGGGAAAATTTCCCTTCACTCCCTGTTCTGGAGATGCAACAGGAAGTTAAAGGAAATCCCCCAAAGTAAGTAAACTTTCCCTCATAGGGCTCGTTTACACTTGTGGCCTTTATTGCTGCCCCTCTGAAAAGCAATCCATGGCGGATCA
Source organism: Aquarana catesbeiana (assembly GCF_042186555.1). Taxonomy (NCBI): domain Eukaryota; kingdom Metazoa; phylum Chordata; class Amphibia; order Anura; family Ranidae; genus Aquarana; species Aquarana catesbeiana. The sequence continues at coordinate 658,431,188 of NC_133327.1, forward strand.
GAGGCATTTCAAGCAATATGTCACCTCCCGGATGCCTGTTTTAATTATTGGGGAAATTTCCCTTCACTTTCCGTTCTAGAGATGCAACAGGAAGTTAGAAGAAATCTCCTTAAGTGAGGGGAGTTCCCCTATTAGGATTAGTTTACGCTTGCAGCTGTCTTTGTCACCCCCTCGCCTCCCCGACACCTGTTTTAACCCTTGAAAGCTTGCAGGGTAGTTGGAGTGTTGCCCCAATCACTTCAATGGGTTGAGTTTGGCAGTGGCACTGCCTGCCGACAGAAACGTGTAGTATAATTTTCTTGGCAGTGTGTACTAACATAGCTATGTTAACTTGCGGCTGGGCGGTTGAGGGGGTGGTAAAACCAAGACTCAACCACCAATTTTTACCTCCCCCCTGGCGCCCTGTGTATACAAGGTCTGGGTGCATACTGACCTAAATGTATGTGCCGCTAGGTGCGCCGTCCAACCACAGCAGCTGTCAGCCTCCCATAGAAGGCTGGATAGTGCCCTCCGCCTGTAGCTAAACGCCTGGAGCCTCGTAAACCGGGGCTAAACGCCTAGTGTGCATTAGGCCTTAAAGCGGTAGTAAAGGCTCTTATTCAATGTAAAATAATGGGCCCCCTGCAGGTTTGAGTCATAATGTACTAATATGCATTGCATACTATTACATTAGAACAGACTTACCTACAAACTGAGCCCTCCAGCGCTGCGCTGTCACAGCTCCCCGGCACTTCCATCTTCACCCAGTCTTCCTTCCGGGTTTGGAATCTTTAAATTAAATGGCTGGGCAGTGACTGCTCAGCGTGCTGGGCACTTCCGCACATGTGCATCACGCATCACAGTGCCGCAGCCAGTGTCGGGACAAGGTCATCTAGTGGCCAAAAAATGCCAAATGCCCCCCCCCCCCCCCAAAATGTATAAGCATTATGTGTCAGCAAAAATCCCCTCCCCCTCAAAAAAAATTGAGCACTAATTTGCACGCCTACCCCCAAGCATAAATTCCCTTTGCAAGCCAGAATTCTCCCCAAACAAAAATTTCCCCATTTTCCAGTACAAATCCCCCCTCCCAGCTCAAATCCTCCACACCTCAAATTTCCATTCTGAGCAGAAATCCCCCCCCCCTTCAAAATCCCTCTCTTAGCACAAATCCTCCCACCAAATCTTCCTTCCTAATGCAAATTCCCCCTCCTTATACAAATCCTCCTCCCAGCACAAATTCTCCATTCCTCCCCCACCGGCACACATTCCCCCACATCACCCCTAAGGCAAATCCCCCCCCCCCAATTTTTCCTCCTAAAATAAATTGTATACCACTGCAGCCCCTGAATTTTCTCCTCCCAGTACAGATCCTCTCCCCCTAATCCCCCTCCTAGCACATATCATCTCCTCTCTCCCCCTCCCAGCAAAAATACTCTCATCTTCAGCACATATGTTTGTTACTCTAAAGCTGCTGTCACTACTCCTGCCAGCTTGTAAGTAGGAACTCTCAATACAGCCCCCCCCACCTCACATGATACCACTGCGCCCAGGGCAGCCGCCCCTCCTGCCCCCCCCCCCCCCCGTCCTGGCCCTGACTGCGGCACATAGAGCGGGCCATAAATGTGGTCTGAACTGCGTATGTGCGGCTTACGCCCTGTACACACGGTCGGATTTTCCGATGGAAAAAAGTGCGATCGGATTGTGTTGTCGGAAATTCCAATCGTGTGTGGGCTCCATCCGACTTTTTCCGTCGGAATTTCCGACACACAAAGTTTGAGAGCAGGATATAAAATTTTCCGACACACAAAATCCGATCGTTTAAATTCCGATCGTGTGTAGACAAATCCGACGCACAAAGTGCCCTGCATGCTCAGAATAAATTAAGAGACGAAAGCCATTGGCTACTGCCCCGTTTATAGTCCCGACGTACGTGTTTTACGTCACCGCGTTCAGAACGATCGGATTTTCCGACAACTTTGTGCGGCCGTGTGTATGCAAGACAAGTTTGAGCCCAAAATCCGTCGGAAAAATCCGATGTCCGATCAATGTCCGATCGTGTGTACGGGGCATAAGATCACATTACCCGCTGACAGGCAGAGGGGAGATTTAGGACAGAAGGGCATTTACCAAGTTAACTGCCACTTTAAGGGTGATAGAGAGCAAAATGGAGAATCAAGAATAAAGAAAAAGGGGCAAAAATAAAGAAGATTGTAGTACAGCACAGAATGATTATGATACGAAGACTTTTCTTATTTTTGTTCTTCCACCATTCCTCTCCTGATCCAAGATTGCCGTTAATTACCTTGGATGTTTCTCCAGAGTCGGAGAATTGCATTACACAATCTTGCTGTCTCCATGTACAGCGGAGCGATGTAATGACATTATTCCTTCCAGTTGATCGGAGTTGTTTGTGAATCTCTTGCTCTAGCTTTCCCCTAGCGACAACCAGAGGTCTGACCCAATAGGAAAACAGCAAGTGCAGCCTTTAAACTCGGCCCGCCATCCAATCAAGCCGGTTCATAAATCAGGAAGCATCCGACATCACCACGGCAACCAGGAAGCATTTCTTCCTTCGCTGAGAAGCTGCTGTAGGGCACAGAATATTGAACAGGGATGGCATGCTATATTTAGTGTATGTCACATCATACAGGAGGAAGAATCATGCCGGCTCGTCATTTGTTTGTATTTAACCACTTAAGGACCGGAAGGATTTACCCCCTTCCTGACCAGGCCATTTTTTGCGGCACTGCGTCGCTTTGACTGACAATTGCGCGGGCGTGCGACGTTGTACCCAAACAAAACTGACGTCCTTTTTTCCCCACAAATAGAGCTTTCTTTTGGTGGTATTTGATCACCTCTACGTTTTTTATTTTTTGCGCTATAGATAAAAAAGAAACGACAATTTTGAAAAAATATATATATTTTTTACTTTTTGCTATAATAAATATCCCCAAGTTCAAAAAAAAAAAATGTCTTCATCAGTTTAGGCCAATATATATTCTTCTACATATTTTTTTTTTTCCAAGAAAAAGTTTATTGAAGGATATATATTAGAATACAAGCTTATTAAGTAAAATTACATCAAGTTACAATGCATGGATAGCAAATGTATGAAGCAATAACTAATAAGCAGAATAAAAAATAAATAAATAAATAAAAATAAGACATTAGATAAAAACAGTAGGTTAAAATAGAGAACAATAGATAATAACCATAAAGACATGGCATATTAAATTACATTACAAGCCCTGGCCTTCCACATGAAAATCAGATCTAATCTGTAATAAATTTAGAGTGGTTCTAGTACATTAGTATGTTTGTAATTAATAATAGTGCGGAAAACACTTCTACATATTTTTGGTAAAAAAAAAAAAAATTGCAAGAGCTTTCTTTTGGTGGTATTTGATCGCCTCTGCGGTTTTTATTTTTTACGCTCTAAACAAAAAAAAACTGACAAGTTTGAATAAAAAACAATATTTTTACTTTTTGCTATAATAAATATCCAAAAAAAAGAAAAATGTAAAAAAACAAAAACAAATTTCTTCATCAGTTTAGGCCGATATGTATTCTTTTACATATTTTTTGGTAAAAAAATAATCACAATAAGCGTATATTGATTGGTTTGCTCAAAAGTTATAGTGTCTATAAAATAAGGGATAGATTTATAGCATTTTCATTATTTTTCTTTTTTTTACTAATAATAGCGGTGATCTGCGATTTTTAGCGGGACTGTGACATTGCGGCGTACAGATCGGTCACTTTTGACGCTTTTTTGGGAGCATTGACACTTATACAGCGATCGGAGCTAAAAATAGCCACTAATTACTGTATAAATGTAATTGGCAGGGAAGGGGTTAAGTGTGTTCCCTGGGAGGTGTTTCTAACTGTATGGGGGGCTGGGCTGACTGGAGGAGGAGAGAGATCGCTGTTCCTAATCACTAGGAACAGCAGATCTCACTTTTATGCCCTGTACACACGATCAGACTTTCCAACGGAAAATGTTTGATGGGAGCTCGTTGTTGGAAATTCCGACCGTGTGTGGGCTCCATCGGACTTTTTCCATCGGAATTTCCGACACACAAAAATTTCCGACAACAAAATCCGATCGTGTGTAGACAATTCTGACGCACAAAGTGCCACGCATGCTCGGAATCAAGCAGAAGAGCCGCACTGGCTATTGAACTTCATTTTTCTCGGCTCGTCGTACGTGTTGTACGTCACCGCGTTCTTGACGTTCGGAATTTCCGACCGACTTTGTGTAACCGTGTGTATGCCAGACAAGTTTGAGCCAACATCTGTTGGAAAAAATTTGATGGATTTTGTTGTCGGAATGTCCGATCGCGTGTACGGGGCATAACTCTCTTGTCAGAATGGGGATCTGTCTGTTTACATTGACAGATCTCTGTTCTGGCTCTCGTTCCCGTGATCACGGGTGGCCGGTGGACATCGCGGCCACCGGCCACGCACATCAGATACTTTTTGCTATAATAAATATCCAAAATAAAAATGTAAAAAAAACAAATTTCTTCATCAGTTTAAGCCAATATGTATTCTTCTACATATTTTTGGTAAAAAATAATGGCAATAAGCGTATATTGATTGGTTTGTGCAAAAGTTATAGCGTCTACAAAATAGGGTATAGATTTATGGAATTTTTATTATTTATTTATTTTTACTAGTAATGGCGGCGATCAGTGATTTTTAGCGGGGCTGCGACATTACGGTGGACAGATTGGACACCTAACTGACATTTTTTACACTTTTTTTTGGGAACCACTCGCACCCACAAAAGCGAGATCCCGCACCGACGTACACCTATGGCGATTCGTGAGATCGTGCCACTTTGCCGCAGTATAATGACGGTGCCTGGTTGGCAAGCGATTAAAATCACTAATCTGGTTATCACACTGTCTGCGTTTTGACAAATAGAGGATGGCGAGGACAGCGGGATGATGGGATTCTTACAAATAATGTGCATTTTTGGTTTAAAAAATGTCAATACGCTCAGGGCCGCTGATAGAAATCATGGGGCCCCGTATAGCCTACCTAACGGGGCCCCCTTCAGCCCCACCCCTGGTCCCGCCTCTGGCCCCTCCTTCAGCCCCACCACTGGCCCCGCCCCTGGTCCCTCCCCAGACCCCGCCCTGAAACAAAGTGTAATGCTGCCAATGCCATAATTTGCATGTGCTACCTGCAGAGACAAGAGTGCCATCCATGTAGCAGATCCCATCTGAATCACCCGCAAGCAAGACAGAGCTGAGCTCCATGAGTGGAGGGAGATAAATCCCTCTGCCAGGGAAGGCAATATGCAGGCCGGGACTTGAGCCAAGAATAATATGCGGAGCGGGCGTGTAAGTGACATGCGCCCTAAATAGAAGAAATAGTCCCTCCCACACACCCACCAGAACATCATTCCAGAGGGACCCAGAAGGTGGAAAATACACCCAGATAAGTTAAGCGAAGGGGGGGGGGAGTTAGCTCCAATCCTCCAACCCCAAAATTTCCCCTCCAAGTACACATCCCCCCACTTCAAATCCTCCCTCCCAGCACAAACCCCCCCCAACCCCCGAAAAAATGCCCTCCTTAAACAATTCCTCCCCCCCCTCTATCATATCACCTCTTCTAGCATAAATCCTCCAAATCCCCCCTCCTAGCGCAAATTCTCTCCCCCCCCCCCCGCAACACAAATCTACCTAAGCACACCTCACTAAATTTCCCCTCCTAGAACAATTCTTACCCCCTGCCGCCCCCCAAATTCCCTCTTCCAACACAAATACCCTCCCTCCCAATATCCCCGCCCCCACCACAGCCTCACATAATACCGCAGCCGTCCCACCTGCCCACCTATTGTCCCGGTCCTGTTAGCACCTTACCAATCATTAGATGTGGTGGCTGCATTCGTTTTTATTTCTTTGGATTTTTTACCTTTGTTTTCACCTGGTGATCTGGCCAGTAGCACAACTCCTGCACTACTGGATGAAGAAGCATGAGCTTCTTACTGTGGTTTTATGCCTCCTTGTCCTCTATGAGCTCCCAAACCTCTCCTTTTTTCCTCTCTTTTCCATTTGTTTGGAAATAGCAGTGCACGTTAGTTGGGCTCATGTACATTGCTCTATGCACCTTACAAATACCATGGTCCATCTCGGGAGCGAGCAAGAGAGGGTGGCTACAATCCTACTTACAGTGGGACCATGGAGATTGGACGTAGCCACCCTCTAGCACACGTATGTCAAGCACAAGACCTCACTGTCACTTGTAAACACAGAAGCCTTATGTGTTTACAAGGGACCGCTTTGCTGTCAGCGGCTCCCGGAACTAACAGATCCATGCATGCACTCACGGCGAGTACAGATCTCCAGAATTTGAGAGAGAACGATCTCCCTGCAACGCGGGGTAGAGCCACCTACGACAAGAGCCAGACAAGGAAGGAAAGAAATGCAAGGATGCTTTGAGGAGGGGTTGGGGTTGTGCACTGTGCATAGCGCACCCCTAAACCCTGCACTCCATACACAGCACACCCCTGGACTCTGTACATAACGCACTCCTGAACCCTGCACTCTGTACATAGCGCACCCCTGAACTCTGTACATCACACATTCCTGAACCCTGCACTCTATACACAGCACACCCCTGAACTCTGTACATAACGCACTCCTGATCTTGACACTCTATATACAGCACACCCCGAACTCTGTACATAACGCACTCCTGAACCCTACACTCTGTACATAGCGCACCCCTGAACTCTGTACATAATCCACTCCTGAACCCTGCACTCTATACGCAGCACACCCCTGAACTCTGTACATAATGCACTCCTGAACCCTGCACTCTATACACAGCACACCCCTGAACTCTGTACATAGTGCACTCTGGAACCCTGCACTTTGTACACAGCAAACCCCTGAACGCTGTATGTATCGCACTCCTGAACCTTGCACTTTGTACACAGCACACCCCTGAACTCTGTATGTAACGCACTCCTGAACTCTGCACTCTGTACACAGCACAGCCCTGAACTCTGTATGTATCGCACTCCTGAACTCTGCACTCTGTACACAGCAAACCCCTGAGCTCTGTATGTATCAAACTCCTGAACACTGCACTTTGTACACAGCACACCCCTGAACTCTGTATGTAACGCACTCCTGAACTCTGCACTCTGTACACAGCACACCCCTGAACTCTGTATGTATCGCACTCCTGAACTCTGCACTCTGTACACAGCACACCCCTGAGCTCTGTATGTATTGCACTCCTGTACACTGCACTTTGTACACATCACACCCCTGAACTCTGTATGTATCGCACTCCTGAACTCTGCACTCTGTACACAGCACACCCCTGAGCTCTGTACATAGTGCACTCTGGAACCCTGCACTTTGTACACAGCACACCCCTGGACGTTGTATGTATTGCATTCCTGAACCCTGCACTTTGTACACAGCACACCCCTGAACTCTATATGTAACGCACTCCTGAACTCTGCACTCTGTACACAGCACAGCCCTGAACTCTGTATGTATCGCACTCCTGAACTCTGCACTCTGTACACAACAAACCCCTGAGCTCTGTATGTATCAAACTCCTGAACACTGCACTTTGTACACAGCACACCCCTGAACTCTGTATGTAACGCACTCCTGAACTCTGCACTCTGTACACAGCACACCCCTGAACTCTGTATGTATCGCACTCCTGAACTCTGCACTCTGTACACAGCACACCCCTGAGCTCTGTATGTATTGCACTCCTGAACACTGCACTTTGTACACATCACACCCCTGAACTCAACTCTGTATGTATCGCACTCCTAAACTCTGCACTCTGTACACAGCACACCCCTGAGCTCTGTACATAGTGCACTCTGGAACCCTGCACTTTGTACACAGCACACCCCTGGACGTTGTATGTATTGCATTCCTGAACCCTGCACTTTGTACACAGCACACCTCTGAACTCTATATGTAACCCACACCTGAACTCTGCACTCTGTACACAGCACACCCCTCAACCCTGTATGTATCGCACTCCTGAACTCTGCACTCTGTACACAGTATACCCCTGAACTCTGTATGTATCGCACTCCTGAACCCTGCACTCTGTGCACAGCACACCCTAAACTGAACTGTGCACTTTCTGCATAGCGCACCCCTGAACTTTGCACTCTGTACATAATGCAACCCTGAAGCCTGCACTCTGTACACAGTGCACTCCTGAACTCTGCATTCTATATGTAGCATAATCCTGAGCTCTGCACTCTGTACGTAGCGTATTACTGAACCCTGCACTCTGTACACATCACACCCCTGAACTCTGTACGTAATGCACTCCCGAAACCCTGCACTCTGTACACAGCACACCCCTGAACTGTGCACTTTGTGCATAGTGCACTCCTGAACTTTTCACTCTGTACATAATGCAACCCTGAACCCTGCACTCTGTACACAGTGCACTCCTGCAATCTGCATTCTGTACGTAGCATAATCCTGAGATCTGTGCTCTGTACATAACGCATTACTTAACCCTGCACTCTGTACATAGCGCACCCCAGATACAACCGGCCCTTTGAAGGCAACCATACTGCTGATGCAGCCCGCAATGAAATTTAGTTTGACACCCCTGCTCTAACAGAACGCAGCTGAAAATGCATGGCTTCCAATGACTCCCACTGACCCAGAAGCAGGACAGACCAAGGCTACACATCAAACTGGCTCACTGCTTAAGGAGAAGACTTCTGCAGGGACCAGCCAAATTTTGATCCATGTATGGGCACCCTGGTTATATAGAAGTTGATCTACTGATTGACTTCTGTACAACAGCCTGTCTGTTTTTTCCCTATCGATCAGTGGCTATAGCTGGCAACACTGATCATTGTATTCTGACGGTGGGGAAGGCTCCCTGCAGTCAGAACACAATAGCACTGTGGGGAGATTCCCCTATCCACAGCTAATGTGTGGATGGGGGAATTGGATCATTTTTTTTGTGCAACCCACTGGTTGCACAAAAAAAAAAAAAAATGAATGTATTGGCTGCCTTAATTTGCGTATTATTAGTCCTCACAGCTTCAATATCTGGGCCAACGCTGTTAATCGGTTTTATTTATAGATGTAAACAGCTCAGCTATTAGAACATCTAGAATGCGGTTTTCTCTAGACCAGAGAACATTTCTAACTGGATTTAGATTATTGTGCACATTTATGATTGTTCATCTATAACACCAACAGATTTGTTGAGTTGTGTATGGAAGCCAAAGTTGACTTGGCTAGCCATACACTAGCGGGCGGATTTACTAAAACTGGAGCACACTGAATCTGGTGCAACTGTGCGTGGTAGCCAATCAGCTTCCAGATTTTATTGTCAAAGCTTAATTGAACAAGCTGCAGTTAGAAGCTGATTGGTTACTATGCACAGTTGCACCTTCATTTAACCACTTTCGTTCCGGAAGGTTTCACCCCTTTCATGACCAGGCCATATTTTTGCTATTTAGCACTGTGCTACTTTAACTGGTAATTGTGCGGTCATGCAATGTCGTACCCAAACAAAATATATATAATTTTTTTCACACAAATAGAGCTTTCCTTTGGTGGTATTTGACCACCACTGGGTTTTTTAAAATTTTTTTATTATATAAACAAAACAAAAAAAAGACTGAAATCCACAATATTTTTTACTTTCTGCTATAAAACATATCCAATGCAAAATCTTTAAAATCAAATTATTTTTAATTAAAATAATTATTTAATTAATCTTCATAAATTTTGGCCAAAATGTATTTTGCTACTTGTCTACAGAGATTGCTTCCTCTGTACAGAGCCCTGTGTTGATTGTCTGTGATTGGACACTGAATCCTTGGCTGGGACCTGCTGACAGACCCTCACTATGTACAATCACAGAGCAGCAAGCAACAATGTATCAGTATGTCACTTTGCCTGCACGGAACACCCATCCACAGTACACTTTGGGGGGGGGGGGGGCCATCCGCAAGTGGTTAAAGGGGTTGTAAAGGTAATTTTTTTTTTTATTTAAAATAACAAACATATCATACTTACCTTCACTGTGCAGCTCGTTCTGCACAGAGTGGCCCCGAACCTGGTCTTCTGGGGTCCCTCGGCGGCTGTTTCATCTCCTCCCCGCAAGCATTTACCACCTTAATGCGAGCTCCCTCGCATGGTGGTGAGTGCTTGCGGGCGCGCTCCCGTGATACAGCCGGCGGCTATAGCCGCTCGCTGTATCACTCGGCCCCGCCCCCCCGGCGCGCCGCGTCATCGGATGTGATTGACAGCAGCGCGAGCCAATGGCTGCGCTGCTTTCAATCCATCCACTGCAGCCAATCAGCGACCAGGCTGAGCTGCAATGAGGACGAGCAGCGAAGATTCGAGGCGTCAGGTAAGTAAAACGGGGGGGCTGGGGGCGGCGGTACTGTCAAAAGTTTTTTCACCTTAATGCATAGAATGCATTAAGGTGAAAAAATTTTTATCTTTACAACCCCTTTAAGTAAAGCCACCCCTAGGTTTTGAAGACTTTGGTCTCAGGAATGGTTGTTCGGTTTCCAAATCCTTAGCAGGGTCAAATCAACGCTCGTTTTCGTCTGCAGTGACACGAAAATTTGAAGGAGCAGGAAGGAATTCCTTTCTATCAGTGTATGCGGTTTTCATTCAGGAAGTCCATTCATACCAAAAGTGAATGTCAAACGGAATGTTGTCAAGTCATTGAATATGTACTGATGAGAATTTTTGTACAAACGTTTGTTCGTAAATCTACTGGCCAGTTTAACACTTTCTTGGAATGACCACCGAGTTGCAGTATTAAACCAGTAAATCACCGGTAGTAACAAATGAGGAGGAAAGAGGGACAGAGGGACATTGCTCCAAATCAGGGACAGTCCCTCGAAATCAGGGACAGTTGGGAGCTATGACTATACCAAGAATACATCAGTTTCTGCTTGGTAAATCATGCATAATAGTGACACTTTTGGAGGACAGTATTGGCCACCAGGGGCAGTGTTCTCCTACACAATACAGATAAGATGTTATATAATCAGCCTTGTAGTAATGAGTTGATATACGTACTACGCTCCTTAGAAATAGAAAAAATTATACATATATATATACTATATATATTTATATATACTTTTTTTTAATTGCATTTCACACCATATAGTACGCATATCTATTGTATAGAGTTGTGTGTGTGTATATATACTGTATTGTATTGTACTTGTACTGTCTGTATAATAATTATATATATATATATATATATATATATATATATATATATATATATATATATATATATATATATATTACAATTCTAAAGGAAATCAAGGCAAAAAGGTATTGCTATGCTGCTGCTTGTAAATAAGGTTTGCTATATCTGTATGCTTTTCCATGTTTGCAGCCAAAATTAGATAATTTTTACCTAATAATTATATTAGTTACATGTTCCCATTTACTTAGCATACAGTTTAAGAAATATTTAAAAATTCCTGCTTACATTTAAATTGCTTTGTAGTTCCTAAAAATAATATTTGTTTTCCCCTTCTATGTAATGTTCAGATTGGGGGGGGGGGGGGGGGTATATTTACCATAATTAACGCTGTCTATATTGTGCAGGCAGATCTCATTATCAGTTGTACACTAGGTGTGTGGTTTGTCCTGGGAAAGGGTTAAAGTCCCCCTCTTGGAAATCTGAAAATTCTCCCTTTAAGTGAGGCTGCACTCAGACTGCAAGGGTTAACTGCTCGTTTAGTTTAAGGGGGCATAGAAAAGAAGAGTTGCGTAGCATGCACTGTATAGGAGATATTGACAAGTTCTGCAGCTGGTGACATCACCGGCGTTTGCACACTACGTTTTGGATTGAAGGGAGGCACACTGAATGTGCCCTCAATCCAGAGTGCTGTACCACGATCGTGGCTTCTGCATGGAAGTGATGTCATTGCAGCTCGACCGCATTATATGAACCCGGAAGGAAGACCAGGTGAAGATGTAAGCCCTGGCAGCGGGATCCGATTCATGCATAAATCTGTTATAATGCTGTGGATACTAGAACATTATGCCATTAATTTGCAGGGGGGGGGGGGGGGGGGGGCTTTTTTTCCCTTTTTTTCTTTTGTTTTGTTTTTTTTAAGACTTCACTAGCGCTTTATTGCACTTTTGAAACAAAAATTGTCTTTCAGTCTGTCCCCTAATTGCACATTCAAAGCTATTCTAAACAATAGAAGCCGCCTATTGAGTCCTATAAATAAACCCGCCGCAGGAGCAATTAGAAGGGTAAGAAAGATGCTTGTAACAATATATTTTTAAGTAATGTGCTGTGTGAATGGGAATGCATGGCATATAGTAGGTGTTTCTCAAATTTGATTGCAAAGGTGGAAACACATTATAAGTCGTAGTCAGTAGGGTTGCACTGATACCAAGCATTTTACCAAGCAAATGTACTCGGGCAAATGCTCCGATGCTTAATCCGATACCTGGACAGTCAGGGATGATCGGCGCTGCGCTAGGGGGAAGTTACACTAACCGATCTCCCTGTATACATTTCAATAAAGAAGCTGACAGCCGCTTTTCCTCCTCTCAATGCCCCCCCCCAGCGTCTTTCAGCTGCTTTATTGAAATGTATACAGGGAGATCGGTGATTGTAACTCCCCCCAGCGCTGCACCGATCGTCCCTCACTGTCCCCCATATCCTCCTCCAGTCCCCCTCTGCGCTCTTCCAATTCCCCTCCATGCTCCAGTCACCTTCCCTACTCTTTCGATTCCCCTCCATGCTCCGATCCCGCTCCATGCTCCTCCTCAGTCCCCCTCTGTGCTCCTCGGTCCACCTCCATGCTCCCCCGCCCCCTCTGTCCTCGATCTGTCAGGATGGAGAGCGGAGGAAGGAGTCTGTAAATATGCCATTTACCGGCTTCTTCCTTTTCCGAAGGCACAGAGTCATGCTCCTTGGTCCCCCTCCATGCTCAGGTCCCCTTCCGTGCTCCTCCTCGGTCCCCCTCTGTGCTCCTCTGTCCCCCTCCATGCTCCCACGCCACCTCTGTCCTCGAACTGTCAGGATGGAGAGCGGATGAAGGAGTCGGTACATATGCCATTTACCGGCTCCTTCCTTTTCCGAATGCAGACTCTGTTCATTCATAACTGTCACTGAGCATTGTAAACTGTGTTTACAATGCTTCAGTTTATGAATGGAGAGGAGCCGCTATCTCCTGTCCATTCATCCTCAGTGCAGCTGAGAAAGGAACTGGGGAATCCCTGTCCTCAGTCCCTTTCCATGTCTCAAAAGGGAGATGTCAGGGGTCACCAGAAAAAAAAAAAAAGAATTGTAATAAATAAATATTGAAAAGCTTAAATTGTAAAAATAATAAAAAATAAAATAAAAAACACACTGACAACGTCCATCCCCCCGCCAAAGAAATAAATAAGTAAAGCATTGTAAAAAATAAATAAATAAAAAATAAAAAAAAAATTAAAACGAATTAAAAAAATTAATAGAAAAAATAAAATTGTAAAAAAAATAAATAATTAAAATAAAAACTCAGTGCTGCCTATTGCTGCCTACTGTCACATGACATTAAAAAAAGTATCGGTAATCGGTATCGGCAAGTACTTGAAAAAAAGTATCGGTACTTGTACTCAGTCTTAAAAAAGTGGTATCGGTGCAACCCTAGCAGTCAGTATGCATGTATATATTCATACTAGGGCCAATTTACACAGCAGCCAATTACCAATTACCAGCAGCCAATTAGTTTATGGAATATAAAGCCTAATTGATTGCTATATGTTTTACCCATATCAGCCAGTCTCAATTCAAAATGTCACTGTCAGATTTTGATAAAAGATTCTGATCCTTGCTATGAGTTAGGCTGACCATAGATGATATGATTTTCTTTCCTTCCACTGCAGGTGGATGGAAAGAAAATTGCTTGATACCCCCATCAACACAATGGGGCTTATTTACAAAAGGCAAATCCACTTTGCACTGCAAGTGACACTCTAAATCTAAAGGGTAGATCTGAAATGAGTGGAAGCTCTGCTGATTTTATCATCCAATCATGTGCAAGCTAAAATGCTGTTTTTTATTTTTATCGCATGTCCCCCTCGGATCTACAGTGACTTTACTTCCAAGTGCACTTGCAGTACAAAGTGGATTTTCCTTTAGTAAATAACCCCCAAATAAGTATTGATGGGGGAATGCCTCCCACTGTGCTATTGTATTCTGCCAGCGGGGGGCGCGGGGAACATTCCTGGCTGGCAGAATACAATGGTTAATGCTAGCGGCTATAGCCTCTGGCAGTAACCATATGTAGAAAAATCCAACATGCTGGTTGTACCCAAGTTGATCGTTCGATCAACTTGCGTACAATCAGCATGCCCATACGTGCTTCAGATTTCAGCCAGTCCCTGCTGAAGCAGCTGAGATTCGAACCGTTTATGGCTGGCTTAACAATCAAGTTAAGGGATGGTTAGGCAATGCTTGATGATTGTGGAATGATTTCTATTATGATCAAGTTTGTGCAGTAAATTAAATTTAAGTAAACAATTTACGTTGTTCTGGTGTAAAGATTCCAGCACTAACCTCTCCATCGCGCTCCTCTTGATGACAATGCTAAACTAATATGACAGCCCACGTCCTGAAACATTTCTGATATGCTGGTCATGTGATGTCTGCAGTCTCTGTTCCCCATTATCGGGGTAAAAATGTGCCATTGGGTCTGAAATCTCACTAAGGAAGGAAGAAAAGGCATCTCCAAAGCTCCAGTTTTTGAATGTACAACATGTTTGGCCCAGACAGAGTCACTAGCTGTTGTCAGAGGTTGTTGTATTTGAACAGAATCTTTCCCCATTCAGGAATAACACCACCACCTCCAATACCCACCTCCGTTGTGCTCTGTCGCTTCATTAGATTCCTCAGGAAATACTCAGTGCTTCCAGATTTAGGGGAGCACGTGACCTCCGCTCCTATCACCTGGGTCTAATGCTCCATCCTAAGAGACCAGGCACCAGGCCTGCACACGATTATCTGCGAGAGGGGTGGAAAGTCATTCTTCTAATGTAAGTTCCAGGACCATTTGACTCGAAGGGTTACACAGGATTTGGACTCCCGCTTTGAAGAAAAGGAATGGTGTGGGTAACCTTGTGAATGTGGGTACCAATGGGTTTTCTTTCAGAGAACGTGCCACTTGGCTCTAAATGAGCAAAATGACAAGAGTCACTTTGAAATGGAATGTTGTGATTTTGTTTTTTGTCATATTACAAGGAGGTCTTTCTAAAGAGTTTGTATATAGAGTGCAGGTACTCATATTTGAGATATCCCACTCTAGGAGAGCTTTCACGGATCCTCCAAGCAGGAACAGATGCAAATTGCAACAAATTGGAGTAGCAGCAAGGATGGGAAGTGTTATCATAATGGGGGATTTTAATTATCCAGACATAGATTGGGCGGAGGGAACCGCGCATTCATTTAGGGCTCGCCAGTTCCTTAATGTCTTGCAGGACAATTTTATGGGTCAGATGGTAGACGCACCAACTAGAAATAAAACATTACTGGATCTACTGATTACCAACAATACAGACCTGATCACGGATGTGGAAATGCGGGGCAATTTAGGTAACAGCGATCACAGGTCAATTAGTTTCAGTATAAATCACACAAATAGGAAACATAAAGGGAATACAAAGACACTGAATTTAAAAAGAGCCAACTTCCCTAAACTACAAACCTTGCTAAAAGGCATAAACTGGGATAAAATATTAGAAACAAAGAATACGGAGGAGAGATGGGTTTGCTTTAAGAGCATATTAAATAAGGGCATTAGCCAATGTATCCCATTGGGTAATAAATTTAAAAGAGCGAACAAAAGTCCTGGATGGCTTAACTCCAATGTAAAAATGCATATTAAAGCAAAGGAGAAGGCCTTCAAAAAATACAAGGTTGAGGGATCATCCTCAGCATTCAGACTTTATAAAGAATGCAACAGGATATGTAAAGGTGCAATTAGGACAGCTAAGATAGAACATGAAAGACACATAGCGGAGGAGAGCAAAAAAAATCCCAAGAAATTCTTTAAGTATGTAAACAGTAAAAAAGGGAGGACAGACCATATTGGCCCCATAAAGAATGAGGAAGGACATCTGGTTACAAAGGATGGGGAGATGGCGAAGGTATTGAATTTATTCTTCTCCTCAGTCTTCACGAGTGAATCGGGGGGCTTCAGTAACCAAAACTGCAGTGTTTATCCTCATGACACAACACAGGAAGCACCTCCATGGTTAACAGAGGACGGAATTAAAATTAGACTTGAGAAACTTAACATTAATAAATCACCGGGACCAGATGACTTGCATCCGAGGGTACTTAGGGAACTCAGTCAAGTGATTGCCAGACCGTTGTTCCTAATTTTTACAGATAGTCTACTGACTGGAATGGTACCAGCTGATTGGAGAAAAGCCAATGTAGCACCTATATTTAAAAAGGGCCCAAAATACATCCCTGGGAATTACAGACCAGTTAGCCTAACATCGATAGTATGTAAACTCTTGGAGGGGATGATAAGGGACTATATACAGGATTTTAGTTATACGAACGATATCATTAGCAGTAATCAGCATGGATTCATGAAGAATCGTTCTTGCCAAACCAATCTATTAACCTTCTATGAGGAGGTGAGTTGCCATCTAGATAAAGGAAGGCCTGTAGACGTGGTGTATCTGGATTTTGCAAAAGCATTTGACACAGTTCCCCATAAACGTTTACTGTACAAAATAAGGTCTGTTGGCATGGACCATAGGGTGAGTACATGGATTGAAAACTGGCTACAAGGGCGAGTTCAGAGGGTGGTGATAAATGGGGAGTACTCAGAATGGTCAGGGGTGGGTAGTGGGGTTCCCCAAGGTTCTGTGCTGGGACCAATCCTATTTAATTTGTTTATAAACGATCTGGAGGATGGGATAAACAGTTCAATCTTTGTATTTGCAGACGATACTAAGCTAAGCAGGGCAATAACTTCTCCGCAGGACGTGGAAACCTTGCAAAAAGACCTGAACAAATTAATGGGGTGGGCGACTACATGGCAAATGAGGTTCAATGTAGAAAAATGTAAAATAATGCATTTGGGTGGCAAAAATATGAATGCAATCTATACACTGGGGGGAGAACCTCTGGGGGGAATCTAGGATGGAAAAGGACCTGGGGGTCCCAGTAGATGATAGGCTCAGCAATGGCAGGCAATGCCAAGCTGCTGCTAACAAAGCAAACAGAATATTGGCATTAAAAGGGGGATCAACTCCAGAGATAAAACGATAATTCTCCCGCTCTACAAGACTCTGGTCCGGCCGCACCTAGAGTATGCGGTCCAGTTCTGGGCACCAGTCCTCAGGAAGGATGTACTGGAAATGGAGCGAGTACAAAGAAGGGCAACAAAGCTAATAAAGGGTCTGGAGGATATTAGTTATGAGGAAAGGTTGCGAGCACTGAACTTATTCTCTCTGGAGAAGAGACGCTTGAGAGGGGATATGATTTCAATTTACAAATACCGGAATTGTGACCCCTCAATAGAGATAAAACTTTTTCGCAGAAGAGAGTTTACCAAGACTCGTGGCCACTCATTAAAATTAGAAGAAAAGAGGTTTAATCTTAAACTACGTAGAGGGTTCTTTACTGTAAGAGCGGCAAGGATGTGGAATTCCCTTCCACAGGCGGTGGTCTCAGCGGGGAGCATTGATAGCTTCAAGAAACTATTAGATAAGCACCTGAATGACCACAACATACAGGGATATACAATGCAATACTGACACATAATCACACACATAGGTTGGACTTGATGGACTTGTGTCTTTTTTCAACCTCACCTACTATGTAACTATGTATAGCTTTATGTGCTCTATGTGCCTATTCATGGTAGGCAGCTTGTGGGAACTGTAAGTTGCTCTCTTTCTTTTTTTACACCTCACATTTACAAGTTCTATAAGAAGTTATTTCAGCTCAGTCTAGTGCTCAGCATAGCTTGTCTGCTCTGGACATTACAGGCCTAGCTTACAAGTGACCTATGGGCTAGTTAGCCATGGAGTGTTTTCCAGGTCCAGAGCCACTGGCTTTGTTTTAGAGCTGTACACACAGGCCAAATGTCAGGGGGCATCGACCGGTTCAATATAAACTGGATGACATTTGGCCCATGTGTACAGCAGCCGGTCCAACAGAAGCCGACTGTTCAGCCAGCTGCAGTCGAAAGGGTATGACCAAAAACGGTCTGTCAATCAGTACCTGATCAGCGCTGTCAGCCAATGGCTGAGAGTTGTCACTGGTGTGTTCTCTTGGGGGGACAGTCCCCCTGTCAGAACACAATAGGTCAGCGGGGAGATCACTGTACTAACATCGGATAGTTAACCCAGTGGGCTTCACAAAAAAAAACTGATGGGCTTAGGCGTAGATCCTGTACTAACTATCCAATGTCAAAATTGGGGTTGTGACCTGTCCACTTATTTTTGTGTGAATGCACCAACATGCCTCCATCCCATAGGTACAGAAAAAAATGGAAAATGGAGGCGGGACTTTGTGTGAGGCATGTTGGTGAATATGTCCACATTACAAAAAATGTTATAATAGGGTGTCTAAAGTGGATCCTGTATAGAGTGATGATACCCACAAAATATATTGCAAGAAAATGGTATATAGTTTAATACAAAAAGATCATAAAACCAAATACATAATAAAAGAAATACATTTGGGCTACAATGAAGCATGTTGACATACGTAGGTTTACAGACATGGTTCGAATAATGATTATACATGTACAGAACATGATAAAATGGTGTAATACATAGTACACTAGATAGATGTATGCATCAATAGATGTTTACTCTACGCGTTTCTTGGCTTGAAACCAATCGTCAGGAGTCTGATGCAGTGTAGCTGCATTGAAAAAATAACTTAACTAATGTGTCAGTAGAAGTATGGGGAAAATGGACTCATAAAAATGCAAATTTATTTTGATATACTCACAGAGGATGCATGGGTGAATGATAACCCATACATTATGGTGCAATGTTGGTCCGGGTGCACTGAATCTCCCCCGGGGTTGAGGCAGAAAGCACGCTCCAAAAGACCGTCGGCCCCGACCGACAGAGTGGCCGGAGCGCCTACAAGGGCCACCAAGCGGGGACAGATGACGAGGCCCAGGGAATGGGAAATACGCTGGGAAAGAAAAGAGGAGATGTGAATGTGAGTGACTTGAGTGAAAGATAAGGAGTGAAAGAAAAAACAAGGGATAGGACCCAAGATGTGCATAGGTGTAAATATGTGAAATAACCCATCACCAAGGGAAGAGGTGAGTGAGACGAGATGTGGGTGTGCGAAGCGGGAAGCCACTGCAGGTGTCAGTGGAGAAGTGTGGAGGTGTACAGGGAGATTACCTGTGATGAGACTGCCGGGCCAGGTGACGTGCCCTGAGGAGACATGGTGAGCGCTTGGGGTGCCCGGTCAGTGATGGGAGATTCAGTGCACCCGGACCAACATTGCACCATAATGTATGGGTTATCATTCACCCATGCATCCTCTGTGAGTATATCAAAATAAATTTGCATTTTTATGAGTCCATTTTCCCCATACTTCTACTGACACATAGTTATTTTTTCAATGCAGCTACACTGCATCAGACTCCTGACGATTGGTTTCAAGCCAAGAAACGCGTAGAGTTAACATCTATTGATGCATACATCTATCTAGTGTACTATGTATTACACCATTTTATCATGTTCTGTACATGTATAATCATTATTCGAACCATGTCTGTAAACCTACGTATGTCAACATGCTTCATTGTAGCCCAAATGTATTTCTTTTATTATGTATTTGGTTTTATGATCTTTTTGTATTAAACTATATACCATTTTCTTGCAATATATTTTGTGGGTATCATCACTCTATACAGGATCCACTTTAGACACCCTATTATAACATTTTTTGTAATGTGGACATATTCACCAACATGCCTCACACAAAGTCCCGCCTCCATTTTCCATTTTTTTCACTAACTATCCAATGTTTGTACAGTGATCCTTCCAGCTGAGCTATTGTGTTTTGACAGGGGGACAACCCCCCCCCCGCCGCCAAAACACACCAGTTAGCGAGTGCCGATCAGCAGACCTTTTTTGATCATGCCCCTTCAACAGAAGATGACCGAAAGTTTTTTTTGAGTAGGCTAATCAGGCAGAGCCCCAGGAGCTACTTCATTTGCTTGGATCGCTCCAACCAAGTAACAACACTAAAGCATAGTACACATGATGAGAAAATCGGAAGAAAAATACCGCTCTCGGAGTGATCGCCCAATGATCTGATCATTAGTACACAACTTTCGAGAGCCGATCATGACAGTTCATGCGAAAATATCCAAAGGGACGAGTACGAAAAATTCTCTCATACGATAACAAAACTAACAAATTTCCTTTAATCAGTACAGTATTCGTCCATAAAAAATCGAGTTGACCAAGGCTGCACATGCTCAGAAACAAAAGAATTACAATACAATACAATGCATTACATCATTGAGGGAAGTTGTATTCTGTCTTACTAGAATTTTTGTAACTCTAATAACCTATTCATTTTTCGATATGAGACTAGCATGCAAAAACAAAATGGACGATCTGATATTCTCATTGTGTCTACCAGGCTTAAGGGACTGACATCATTTGCTGGGTTGAGTGTCCCACATGCTCAATACTCTCTTTCTTGCAATTCAGTGTCAAGTTCACCTGGAATCCGGTTAACCTATTACTCTTTTATCATATGCGTCTTTCCTAGCTCCTCTGGATGTGTCTTGTCAGCTAAAGTTTCCACTACAGCCAAGCAAGACTTTGTGACTTGATTCACCCAGTTCCTTGTTAACTCTGATTGTAGAGTCTATAAGTGTGCTCTCAAGTCTTTCCTTTTCGATTCTATATCTGAACTGCTCGTGGCCTTAGTGACTCTGAAGCCATCAGTCGCATCGATTATATCTGATTCTGAGTTGCTCTAATCTTTACCTGATGAGCTCTTCTTGAGCTCTTATTTGCAGTTTTCTGTTATTACTCTAAAGTTGAAAGAAACCATTTTGGTGCTTCACTCTGGACCTGTTTTTTCCAGTTTGGATCTTTTAGATTTTTGCAT
Source organism: Aquarana catesbeiana (assembly GCF_042186555.1). Taxonomy (NCBI): domain Eukaryota; kingdom Metazoa; phylum Chordata; class Amphibia; order Anura; family Ranidae; genus Aquarana; species Aquarana catesbeiana. The sequence goes on from NC_133327.1 coordinate 658,452,302, forward strand.
TGTACCTGATTATTGAGGTCTTCCTGTGCAGAGATTGGAAACACACTGATATGCCTTTAAACACCCCACCCCTTTACTAGACTTGTTCCCATTTGGAGGTGATTTTGTCAAACAGTTGTCCATCCACACTGTGGATTCATCAGGGGCTCACCTTTGAAGGTGATCACTGTGGTAGTAGGGGATTTCCCTGTATACAAAGACCATAATGATGACCGGTTGGAAACCTTCTTTAAAACCTAGTTCTTGCTGGCGAGCCCTCCCCTTCACTCTATTTTGGCAGTGATTTTACTTTGTCAAACCATGGCAGAATTGTCAAAAGCCCTTAAGAAAGATCTCTCCATCGTGCCATTGGACCCTTCACTGATAGAGCATATGGAGCAAATACATGGAGCTTTACACTTCAGCTATGATGGCCTGCAGCAAGCATCAGGGCTTGTCTGTTGTATTGGGATTTTGTAAATACGCATGCGTAGAACACTCTGGTTAAAGTGTTGGTCTGTATGTCCTGCATCCAAGGAGGATCTGACCCACATGCTCTTCAAAAGACAAAATGCCTCTTCCATCAGGCCCTTGGTATTATTATCAGGACTGTCACTGCAGGCAAGAACACCCACATGCCTCAGCACAAGAAGCCTAAGGAAATGTCTGCAAAGTCTCCCCGTTTTTGTTTGTCTGACTGTTCATATGTCACAACTATTCAGTTGGATCCCGAAACTTCAGAAAATGGCACTGAAGTTGTCTCATATTCTAGTCCTACAGTCCACCAGTTGCCTGCTTCTCAACTGGTTTTAATGAGAGTCAGTGGGTATTCCCATTTTTTTGCCCTGGACTGCCTAAGTACTACACTTTGCTGTTGTGGGACAAGTTGACCAAGTCCCTGAGCACACCAATTTGTCCACCCTTGGGGACTAGGACATCCTGATCTGGTGTATTAAGCAGCTCATACAGGTTTTTTTTTTTTTTTTCATTGAATCAGTGGGTTGAACGAAAAAACAATAACTCAATTCCCCCATCCACATGCTCACTGTGGATGGGGGAATCACTTCTGCTGAGGTATTGTATTCTGACAATGGGCCTTCCTAACAGAGGAGAAATTTTCCAACAAGGTAGGCGCACACTTTGGACCCCAAAAAAAACAAAAGTAATGTTTTACACATATTTATTACTATGCTAAGAGCAATGTAAAAGAAACTGTTAGAATGTCAAACTGTGGCCATTTGCTTGCATTTATCCAGCCCTCCGGGCACTATTCCTCTCACTGACACCAAAGATGGGGCACTATTACCCCCACTGACATCAACAATGGGGCACGGTTCCTCCCACTGACACAAACAATAGGATTCTATTCCTCCCTCTGTCACCAATAGTGAGACACTATTTCTCCCACTGACACCAACTATAGGGCATTATTGCTTCTACTGACACCAACGATGGGACACTGTTCCTCCCACTGACACCAATGATGGAGCACCATTCCTCCAACTGGCACAACAATGGGACTCTATTCCTCTCACTGATGCTAATGATGGGACACTGTTACTCCCACTGACACCAACAATGGGGCACTATTACTCCTTCTAATACCCAAAATGTGGCATTGTTTACTCCTACTGAATCCGAGACATTTTCTACCCCCACTGGCCACAGCCTAGCCCCTGTAAAGTTTGAAGGACAGTAAACTGGCCCTTTGTTTAAAAAGTTTGAAGACCCTAGCTCTAAATGAATGAGAAATTATTTATCCAGCTTGATTTTATGATGTTTTCAAGCATTGGTACGTCTATATCAGTGGTCTCCTCTAAAGCTCCCTTGGCAGCTCTTATGACCTTGGCCATTCAGAAAAGAAATTTACTAGCATTGGCAGCCATAAAGAGTTAACAAACAGGGCAGCCACCTGCCCGAGATGAATGCCAGGATATAAATTATGACCCACTCAGCAGGCAGACCATCCCCGAGTCAGCGTAAATAGAACATTTTCATATGTATTTCCAAGACAGTATACATCTAAACTGACCACAGAGCACAATTCCAATGCAGTAAAAATGTAATTTTGCGAAAAAAAAAAAAAAAAAGGAGTCAATAGCATATGTTGAAAATAGAAAGTTAGAAAGACTTAGTAATTGTATGTTGCCACTCCTCTATAAAATTTCATAACCTAGTAGGTCTTGATGGAAAACCACTGCTGAGTGCCTATTGCTGATCTACCTATAAAGGTTAACAGGTTTGGAGTTCCGACCTCATTTACTACGTGCTTTTAGGTCACTGGCTCAGCGACGACCTGTACATCATCTGATTGACGGGGTTATACGGTGATGATGCCTGCAGCTACAGGCATCATCCCGGTATCTTTTTTTCAACTGGCAATGGACTTTAATTTAAAAGCGATCCTAGCGGCTAATTAGCTGGTGGATAGCTAATAAAGCCTTCTTGCCGCATTCTTGGGATCTCCCGTCCCACCGGTGAGCCTGGGACTAAAGCTGGCACTTCCTTCCATTTGCTTTTTTTTTTTTTTTTAAATAAGATACTTTTTTTAGTAAGAATTTTTTTTTAAAATATACAACAAAACTAGTACATACAATACATGTATGTACATGTAGCTTCCACTTGCTGATCAGAGATGACCGAGGGACCAGGACATCCTGGACCATCTCTATGGTCAAAGACAGTGTTTCTCCACTCCAGTCCTCAAGGCGCCCCAACAGGTCATGTTTTCAGGCTCTCCATTATTTTGCACAGCTGATTTGATCAGTTTCACTGCCTTGGTAATTACCACAGCCGTTTCATCTGAGGGAAATCCTGAAAACATGACCTGTTGGGGTGCCTTGAGGACTGGAGTTGAGAAACACTGCTCTAAGAAACCAGAAGAGACTAGTATTTTGTCATTTCCGATTTTGGCTAATGTAAACAGGCCGTTACCGGGCCTTGATGACTCCCTGTGTGACGCTAAACTGGTAACATGTTAAAGGGTTGCCTATAGAGATTTTTAAAGTGGTTGTAAAGGAAAATGTGTTTTTTTTTTTTTTTTTGCTGGTGCCCCCCAATAAGAAGCCAATTCCCACGGGGGCGGGATCATGATGGGGTTCAGGTAAGTATAAGGAAGGGTGAGGGGACGAGTCTGTGACACAGAAGGTTTTTTACCTTTTTTTATCTTAATGCAGTCTATGCATTAGCCCTCATGCACACAGGCTGTTAAAATAACGTTATGAAAACGGCAGTATCTTTGCAGTGATTTTTTTAAAAAACTTTTTGCAGCTTTTTTCAGCGTCTTTGCAATAGCGTTTGTGAGCGTTTTTCCGCGTTTTTCCGCGTTAGCGTTTTTTAGCGTTTTTTTTTTTTTTTTCAATGGATCAAAAACGTTAAAAAACGTTGGTGAATGACGTTTTTGAGCGTTTTTCAGTGTTAGAGCGTTTTTACAGCTGAAAAACGTCTCTCAGAACCCACTGGTCCTGGGTTTTTTTTACAGCTTAAAAACGCCTATGCCACTTGCAGCTCAAAAACGCCTAGGTGGGCATGAAGCCATAGACTAACATAGACAGGCCTTTTTAAGCTGCAAAAAAAGCTCAAAAAAGCAGCTGTAAAAACGTCCGTGTGCATGAGGACTTAAGGACAAAAACCTTGAGGCTTTAGAACCACTTTAAGTACCGTAGTTTGGTGCTGTTTTGAAAGACTGCTGCGCACACACAGTGTGACATAAACAATTGCAACACCCAGCATTTTATTCTCTAGGGTGTCTGCTTAAAAAATATAATGTTTGGGAATTCTAAGTAATTTTCTAGCAACCTGCTCTTATGAGCCGGTTGAAGCTTTCCTTCCTGTGTGTAGAATTTCAACCATAATATGTACAGGCAGGGCTGGGACAAGGGGTGGTGGGCAGTAGGGGCGGCTGCCCTGGGCACAACAGTTTATTGCAGAGATGGAGGCGGCCTCACCCTAACCCTAAGAGAAGGGTGGGGGGGAGTGCAGATTAACATCTTTGCCCTGGGCGCTGGATGACCTTGTCCTGGCACTGAGGACAGGTACATACAGTGCAACTCCCATTGACTCCCTGTGACACCCTATGAGTTCGGTGAGCATGCACAACGAGTGTTGTCTCGCAAAACGAGCAGAATTCAAGCTAATGTGGTGTGCAGTACCACATTTGGCCAGAGGTGCGGGGGTGCTGGTGACACTCGGAACGGTTCGGAGCTGTTTGGAAATACTCGGAATCACTCGGGAACACTCGGAAATACTCAGTTCCAGAGTGTTTCCGAGCCTTTCCAAGGGTTTTTTGAGTTCAGCTGAGCTGTCCCCGAGTATTTCTGAGGCTCTCCCACGCCCCTCCCACCTATGGCCACATGCGGTATTGCATGCTGCAATAGAAGTCAATGCGGAACAAATTATCTTCGCTTCCATTGACTTCTATGGGGAAACTCGCTTTGATATGCGAGTGCGCTGGATTACAAGCATTCTCCTGGAACGGATTATACCCGTAATCCAAGGTTCCACTGTACAGCTCTCATAGATGTACAATATTTGACTGTGTATTTAGCTGTTTGCCTGGATTTCAGCTGAACTCCATACAGTTATAAAATACCCATGGTAATGTGACTCTCTATTTAATAATACATCAATAAATATGTTTTTTTTTTAATGCAAGCATTGCAAATACCTGAATTTGACCTGACATCAGCCTCTTGGAGTCACTTTACAGCAAAGCTGGAGTGTGTAAAGGAAGAAGCAGCACAAGAAGCTGATTGGTTCATGTGCTGACAAGGAGCATGCCGATAGGTGGAGAGAGCAGAGTGACAGAGCTTATCACTGTGCTGCTTTGACTTACACTGCCCAGTCACAGGCTGGGGGTGGGACCAGGGCAGCCTGGGCTCAGAGGAAGTGAGATGAATAATTCTGGCCATCAGAGGACAGCTAATGGCAGAAAAAAAGTACTGTGGGAGAAGTCTCCGGATTGAAGCTTAAATTTGCAGCAAAAGCTGGTTTTGTTATTTTATCTTTTTTATGGGCTGTGTATTTCTATTGCGTTATATTTGGCTGGAGTTCAACTTTAAGTTTAAATTATTTAGTTTATCTAGGGTTTGTGTCCATTCATTCTTTACAGCTAGAAAGGTGCGTACATTGTTTTCAATTTTACATACATCTTTAATTCCATTAGTACTGCTTCGTAGTAAATCTGTTAAAGTATTAATGAAGGCAGTTAAGTTGCTTTTCTTCTCTGGAAACAGGAGAAAGCCCGACCTGAAATACTGCTTCAACCTGAAAGACTACAGCAGTGGCCTCCAAACTGTGGCCCACGGCCCGAATGCCGCCCTTTATTAGTCTTTATCCAGCCCTTGGGGCACCATTCCTCCCACTAACACCAGCAATGGGCCACAACTCCTTCCACTGATACCAAAGATGGGCCACAACTCCTTCCACTGATATCAAAGATGGGCCACAACTCCTTCCACTGATATCAAAGATGGGGCACAACTCCTTCCACTGATACCAAAGATGGGGCACAACTCCTTCCACTGATACCAAAGATGGGGCACAACTCCTTCCACTGATACCAAAGATGGGGCACAACTCCTTCCACTGATACCAAAGATGGGCCACAACTCCTTCCACTGATACCAAAGATGGGGCACAACTCCTTCCACTGATACCAAAGATGGGGCACAACTCCTTCCACTGATACCAAAGATGGGCCACAACTCCTTCCACTGATACCAAAGATGGGCCACAACTCCTTCCACTGATACCAAAGATGGGCCACAACTCCTTCCACTGATACCAAAGATGGGCCACAACTCCTTCCACTGATACCAAAGATGGGGCACAACTCCTTCCACTGATACCAAAGATGGGGCACAACTCCTTCCACTGATACCAAAGATGGGCCACAACTCCTTCCACTGATACCAAAGATGGGGCACAACTCCTTCCACTGATACCAAAGATGGGGCACAACTCCTTCCACTGATACCAAAGATGGGGCACAACTCCTTCCACTGATACCAAAGATGGGCCACAACTCCTTCCACTGATACCAAAGATGGGGCACAACTCCTTCCACTGATACCAAAGATGGGGCACTATTCTTTCCATTGATACCAAAAATGTTTGTTTCTATTGTGTTATATTTGGCTGCAGCAATGCATCCAGCTTCTTCCCAGCAGCAGCATAAGGAAAGGGGGTGCACTGTGATGTTAGGGAGAGTAGGGGACTCAACTTCTGATGGTGAGGGGCTCTTGACATCTAATCTTACAGATACAACCGGCCCTTTTGAGGACAATCATAATGCTGATGCGGCCCACGATGAAATTGAGTTTGACACCCCTGTTCTATAGGGTGTATATATGTGTGTGTTTGTGTCCATGTACAGTGCCATAAAGTATTCATACCCCTTGAAATTTTTCACATTTTGTCATGTTACAACCAAAAACCTAAATGTATTTTATTGGGATTTTATGTGGTAGACCAACACAAAGTGGCACATAATTGTGAAGTGGAAGAAAAATGATAAATGGTTTTAAGTTTTTTTACAAATAAATATGTGAAAAGTGTGGGGTACATTTGTATTCAGCCCCCCCTGAGTCAATACTTTGTAGAACCACCTTTCACTGCAATCACAGCTGCAAGTCTTTTTGGGGATGTCTCTCCCAGCTTTGCACATCTAGAAAGTGACATTTTTGCCCATTCTTCAATACAAAATAGCTCAAGTTCTGTCAGATTGGATGGAGAGCGTCTGTGAACAGCAATTTTCATATCTTGCCACAGATTCTCTATTGGATTTAGGTCTGGACTTTGACTGGGCCATTCTAACACATGAATATGCTTTGATCTAAACCATTCCATTGTAGCTCTGGCTATATGTTTAGGGTCGTTGTCCTGCTGGAAGGTGAACCTCCGCCCCAGTCTCAAGTCTTTTGCAGACTAATGCCCTGTACACACGATCGCACACATTCTGACAACAAAATCCATCTGATTTTTTCCGATGGATGTCGGCTCAAACTTGTCTTGCATACACACGGTCACACAAAGTTGGTCGGAAATTCCGAACGTCAAGAACGCGGTGACGTACAACACGTATGACGAGTCGAGAAAAATTAAGTTCAATAGCCAGTGCGGCTCTTCTGCTTGATTCTGAGCATGCGTGGCACTTTGTGCGTCGGAATTGTCTACACACGATCGTAATTTACGCAAACGGATTTTGTTGTTGGAAAATTTTAGATCCAGCTCTCAAACTTTGTGTGTCGGAAACTCCGATGGAAAAAGTCAGACGGAGCCTACACACGGTCGGAATTTCCGACAACAAGCTCTGATCGCATATTTTCCATTGGAAAGTCCAAATGTGTGTATGGGGCATAACAGGTTTTCTTCTAAGATTGCCCTGTATTTGGCTCCATCCATCTTCCCATCAACTCTGACCAGCTTCCCTGTTCCTGCTGAAGAAAAGCATCCCCCCAACATGATGCTAACACCACCATGTTTCACAGTGGGGATGGTGTGTTCAGGTTGATGTGCAGTGTTAGTTTTCCGCCACACATAGCGTTTTGCTTTTCGGCCAGAAAGTTTAATTTTGGTCTCATCTGACCAGAGCACCTTCTTCCACATGTTTGCTGTGTCCCCCACATATGGCTTCTCGCAAACTGCAAACACGACTTCTTATGGCTTTCTTTCAACAATGACTTTCTTCTTGCCACTCTTCCATAAAGGTCAGATTTGTGGAGTGCAGAACTAATAGTTGTCCTGTGGACAGATTCTCCCATCTGAGCTGTGGATCTCTGCAGCTCCTCCAGAGTTACCATGGACCTCTTGGCTGCTTCTCTGATTAATGCTCTCCTTGCCCGGCCTGTCAGTTTAGGTGGACGGCCATGTCTTGGTAGATTTGCAGTTGTGCCATACTCTTTCCATTTTCGGACGGTGGATTGAACAGTGCTCTGTGAGATGTTCAGAGCTTGGAATATTTTTTTATAACCTAACCCTGCTTTAAACTTCTCCACAACTTTATCCCTGCCCTATCTGATGTGTTCCTTGGCCTTCATGATGCTGTTTGTTCACTAAGGTTCTCTAGCAAACCTCTGAGGGCTTCACAGAACAGCTGTATTTATACTGAGATTAAATTACACACAGGTGGACTCTATTTACTAATTAGGGGACTTTTGAAGGCAATTGGTTCCACTAGATTTTAGTTAGGGGTATCAGAGTAAGGCTGGGTTTACACTATTGCGAATTGGATGCGTGTTTCACCGCATCCAATTCGCATATCAGGAGATTGTGGCCGGCTCTCTATGGAGCTGGTTCACACATCTTCGGAGCAGCTCCAGTGCAAATTGCACTGCAAAAAATTTGGACTAAAATCGGAACGGTGAATCGCACTGGACCCCTGCTGTGAGCCGCTCCAAGAGACAGTGTGAACCCAGCCTAAAGGGGGCTGAACCCTCTAGATTGTAAGATTTAACGCGCAGGGCCCTCTGATCCCTCCTGTATTGGTTTGTATTGTAACTGTACTGTCTGCCCTCATGTTGTAAAGTGCTGCGCAAACTGTTGGCGCTATATAAATCCTGTATAATAATAATAATAAATAATAATAATACAAATGCACGCCACACTTTTCAAAAAATTAGAAAATAATATACCTTCCACTTCACAATTATGTGCTACTTTGTTTTGAACTATCACATAAAATCCCCAAAAAATACATTTATATTTTTGGTGGTAACATGACGAAATGTGGAAAATTTCTAAGGGTATGAATACTTTTTCAAGGCACTGTATGTGCATGTGTGTTCATTCTTTGCAGCTAAAAAGGTGTGCGCCTTGTTTTCAGTTTTACATACAGTAAGTCTTTGATTCCATTAGTGCTGCTTCATAGTAAATCTGTTTAAATATTAATAAAGGCAGTTAAGTTGCTTTTCTTCTCTGCAAACAGGAGCAGCCCCAGACTTAAATACGGCATCACCCTGAATGACTAAATAATAATCTTATACGGCTCCTCTGCTGCTGTATTTAATTGGAAAAACAATTCTGCTCAGCCTGAAGACGCTGCATTTAAATTAGAACTTTGTGTGTTTCTTACTTGGGAATCGCTAAAGCGTTTTCCTCTCCCGGGTTTTTTTTTTTCTCCTTCCCTAACCCTCTGCATTAATGCTTCATTTCAAAGTAGGCTGCTGCTCCTGATTGGCTGCGTAGACCTGCAGCAAGACTGCAGTGTGTCTAAGGCCAGTCTTTGCAGCTGTAAATCTGAGCTAGCAACACAAAAAAATGGAGGAAGGCTGAACTTTACACCCGAGTCTGCAGTTCCCGGGGACCTGGCCTGTCCTATGACCTGCTGCACCAGCGCGTCCTCCCTCTTCTGAGCTATAAAAATAAAACAGGTCATTAGAAAGCATTGCAGATCATCTGGGTAATAGAGAGTCTGCTGTAATGTATACTGTAATATCAGCATTCAGCAAGAAAATAGATATATACAATGTAACTCCAGCTATAGGATCAGTTGGCAGAACATATATATTCACCATACAATTCTTTGTTGGATTATTGCAATAGATTATTGTATAGATTGCTGATGCAAATGACATCCATAGAGCTGACACACACATGTCTATAGAGCTGACACACATACATGTCTATAGAGCTGACACATACATGTCTATAGAGCTGACACATAGATGTCTATAGAGCTGACACACATACATGTCTATAGAGCTGACACATACATGTCTATAGAGCTGACACATAGATGTCTATAGAGCTGACACACATAGATGTCTATAGAGCTGACACACACATGTCTATAGAGCTGACACATAGATGTCTATAGAGCCGACCCATACATGTCTATAGAGCTGACACATAGATGTCTATAGAGCTGACACATACATGTCTATAGAGCCGACCCATACATGTCTATAGAGCTGACACACACATGTCTATAGAGCTGACACATACATGTCTATAGAGCCGACCCATACATGTCTATAGAGGTGACACATACATGTCTATAGAGCTGACACATAGATGTCTATAGAGCTGACACATAGATGTCTATAGAGCTGACACACATAGATGTCTATAGAGCTGACACATACATGTCTATAGAGCTGACACATACATGTCTATAGAGCTGACACGTACATGTCTATAGAGCTGACACACATACATGTCTATAGAGCTGACACACATACATGTCTATAGAGCTGACACACATACATGTCTATAGAGCTGACACACATACATGTCTATAGAGCTGACACACATACATGTCTATAGAGCTGACACACATACATGTCTATAGAGCTGACACACATACATGTCTATAGAGCTGACACACATACATGTCTATAGAGCTGACACACATACATGTCTATAGAGCTGACACACATACATGTCTATAGAGCTGACACATACATGTCTATAGAGCTGACACACATACATGTCTATAGAGCTGACACACATACATGTCTATAGAGCTGACACACATACATGTCTACAGAGCTGACACATGTCTATAGAGCTGACACATACACGTCTACAGAGCTGACACATGTCTATAGAGCTGACACATACATGTCTATAGAGCTGACACATACATGTCTATAGAGCTGACACATACATGTCTATAGAGCTGACACACATACATGTCTATAGAGCTGACACACATACATGTCTATAGAGCTGACACATACATGTCCATAGAGCTGACACACATACATGTCTATAGAGCTGACACACATAGATGTCTATAGAGCTGACACATACATGTCTATAGAGCTGACACATGTCTATAGAGCTGACACATACATGTCTATAGAGCTGACACATACATGTCCATAGAGCTGACACATACATGTCTATAGAGCTGACACATACATGTCCATAGAGCTGACACACATACATGTCTATAGAGCTGACACATACATGTCTATAGAGCTGACACATACATGTCTATAGAGCTGACACACATAGATGTCTATAGAGCTGACACATACATGTCTATATAGCTGACACACATACATGTCTATAGAGCTGACACATACATGTCTATAGAGCTGACACATACATGTCTATAGAGCTGACACATACATGTCTATAGAGCTGACACACATACATGTCTATAGAGCTGACACACATACATGTCTATAGAGCTGACACATACATGTCCATAGAGCTGACACACATACATGTCCATAGAGCTGACACATACATGTCTATAGAGCCGACCCATACATGTCTATAGAGCTGACACATACATGTCTATAGAGCTGACACATAGATGTCTATAGAGCTGACACACATACATGTCTATAGAGATGACACATACATGTCCATAGAGCTGACACATACATGTCTATAGAGCTGACACACATACATGTCTATAGAGATGACACATACATGTCTATAGAGCTGACACATACATGTCTATAGAGCTGACACATGTCTATAGAGCTGACACATACATGTCTATAGAGCTGACACATACATGTCCATAGAGCTGACACATACATGTCTATAGAGCTGACACATACATGTCCATAGAGCTGACACACATACATGTCTATAGAGCTGACACATACATGTCTATAGAGCTGACACATACATGTCTATAGAGCTGACACACATAGATGTCTATAGAGCTGACACATACATGTCTATATAGCTGACACACATACATGTCTATAGAGCTGACACATACATGTCTATAGAGCTGACACATACATGTCTATAGAGCTGACACATACATGTCTATAGAGCTGACACACATACATGTCTATAGAGCTGACACACATACATGTCTATAGAGCTGACACATACATGTCCATAGAGCTGACACACATACATGTCCATAGAGCTGACACATACATGTCTATAGAGCCGACCCATACATGTCTATAGAGCTGACACATACATGTCTATAGAGCTGACACATAGATGTCTATAGAGCTGACACACATACATGTCTATAGAGATGACACATACATGTCCATAGAGCTGACACATACATGTCTATAGAGCTGACACACATACATGTCTATAGAGATGACACATACATGTCTATAGAGCTGACACACATAGATGTCTATAGAGCTGACACATACATGTCTATATAGCTGACACACATACATGTCTATAGAGCTGACACATACATGTCTATAGAGCTGACACACATACATGTCTATAGAGCTGACACATACATGTCTATAGAGCTGACACATACATGTCTATAGAGCTGACACACATACATGTCTATAGAGCTGACACACATACATGTCTATAGAGCTGACACACATACATGTCTATAGAGCTGACACACATACATGTCTATAGAGCTGACACACATACATGTCTACAGAGCTGACACACATACATGTCTATAGAGCTGACACACATACATGTCTACAGAGCTGACACACATACATGTCTATAGAGCTGACACACATAGATGTCTATAGAGCTGACACATACATGTCTATATAGCTGACACACATACATGTCTATAGAGCTGACACATACATGTCTATAGAGCTGACACACATACATGTCTATAGAGCTGACACATACATGTCTATAGAGCTGACACATACATGTCTATAGAGCTGACACACATACATGTCTATAGAGCTGACACACATACATGTCTACAGAGCTGACACACATACATGTCTATAGAGCTGACACACATACATGCCTATAGAGCTGACACACATACATGTCTATAGAGCTGACACATAGATGTCTATAGAGCTGACACACATACATGTCTATAGAGCTGACACATACATGTCTATAGAGCTGACACACATACATGCCTATAGAGCTGACACACATACATGTCTATAGAGCTGACACACATAGATGTCTATAGAGCTGACACACATACATGCCTATAGAGCTGACCTGCATGCTTTGGCCAATCACAGCGCGCTCTGCTGTGAGAGCCATGATTGGCCAAAGGCATGGTGCCTTTGGCCAATCGTGGCTCAAGGGGCTGAGTCCATGCCCCACACTATATAAGGCTGCTTACACGGCAGCCATACATAGTTTTATGAATGAGAGCAGCAAAATGACATTTGTAAAGGAAAAAATTTAATGTAAAACTGCTCGCGGCTGTAATGTATTGTCGAATCCCGGCAATATAGATAAAAATCATTGAAAAAAAGGCCAAAATAAAAAAAAATTGCGTGGGGGTCCCCCCCAAAATCCATACCAGGCCCTTCAGGTCTAGTATGGAAATAAAGGGGAACCCTGCGCCTAAATTGATTTATTTAATATCACTTTAATGTGACTGTGTGCAGGTGTCTATTTTGACAATACAGGTGCTGAATTACAGACTGGTGAAAAAATGGAGCTGTTGCCTTTAGCAAATTAATCAAATTTCATTTAATAAAAACTGATGTAATGCTCTGGACAACAGCTTGCCCTCCTATTTCTTTGCTCTAGTCTTCAATTCAGCTTCATGGAGCAAGGAACCACAGTGCAGCTACACCAACCAATCAGATCAGATCATATCACTTCTGTCTTGTTGGACTGATGAAAGGTGGTTTCTGATTGGCTGCAATGGGTTACTGCACTCCGCATGTTGCTCCTAGGAAAAAATAGAGGTAAGAAGGTCTCTCTGAAGAAATATGAGGCAACCTGGGTATTGCTCTTTAGACATATTACACTAATTGGCTATAAACGGTTGACTCGGCAAACTAAAGCCAACCAATAATGTAATTACTGTAATTGTCTGTTGAGTAAAATAATTCACGGAGTATTGATGGGGCCCCTGACTCCGGCTTTCTGTGTGCGCTCTTCAAATGATATATTAGAATGATAGGAGAACAGAATAGTAAGCAAGAAGGAAAAGGACACGTTTTCATGACATTCCTAAGAACTGCTATTCTGTAACCAACTGAAATTTTTATATATTTTATTTTAATTAAATTTTTTAAACTGGTTAAATAAAAAAAAATTCTATTCACTATGTATTCTTAAAGTGGAGCTCCACCCAAAAGTGGAACTACCGCTTGATTGCTTCCCCCTCCGGTGCCCCCCCCCCCATCCCCTTGCGCGCATGCCGGCCGTGATTCCGGGTTCCCTTACCTGGAATGGCGGTAGCTGCACCCGACAGTCGATCCGAAGATCGGCTGGGGTGCCGACATCGCGGGCTCCCAGGACAGGTAAGTGTCCTTATATTAAAAGTCAGCAGCTGCAGTATTTGTAGCTGCTGACTTTTAATTTTTTTTCCCCAAAGTGAAATTCCGCTTTAGCTCTTTTCCTCCTGGTAGCAGCGTTTTGGCAGAAAAAAAACGCTTGGTGCTTGTAAATGTGTGTAAATGCGTCTAGACGCGTTTAGGCGCTAATTCATTTCATTGGCCAGCTCTGTATTCATTATATTGTTAAAATATTTTTTTTTAAATGCAAGCAGGGAATATTGTACTTGCTATCAGCTTCTTGCAGTCCCTGTACAGCAGAGCTCAGATTGGAGAGGAGGAAGTAGCACAAGAATACCGTCAGTTGTGCTGCTGCCAGCAAGGGACACACTGATAGGTGGAGAGAGCAGAATGACAGAAAGGAGCTCATTGGTCTTCTCCGTGTCCTTTCACTGTCCCATCACAGGCTGGGGGAGAGAAAAGACCTGTAAGTGTAACTGCAGCATAGAAAAATCAGGTCTCTTGCCCTGCCAGACAGGCCCTGGATGGGCAGAAATAGAGATTCTTTGGCAGGTAAAACAGTTCCCTTATGTGCAATTCAACTGTGTATTTAGCTGTTAAACAATAAATTGTGAGTCCATTCAATGGGTGTTTAAGAGTCCATAATTTCACTTTTCAACCAATATCAAGTGTTCATAAAGTGACACAAATCTTCATATACACCTAAAGCGGACCTTCAGACATTTTTTTCATCTTTCCATCTATTAAATCTTCTGCCCTTGTTGTTGTTTTAACTTTGGATACATTTTTTTTCTGCCAGTAAATACCTTATACAGCCCACTTCCTGTTTCTTGTTTGGTAATTAGCCTAGGCTTATGATATCATGCACAGCTCTCTCTCTCTCACTCTTGTGAGAGTTTTCCAGGAAGGGAGGGGGGTGAGTCATAAGAGGCCCAATGAGAGCTGCAGAGCTGGAGGTGTGTCTGTGTAAATCTAGGAAGTGAAAAGGCAGCAGCTTCAGCTGCCCACAGATAAAATGGTTGCAGCCAGACTCAGTGGAGGGAGATTTCTGCAGCATACTTGGCAAGTACAGAATCACAGTATATATAAAATAATATGCAAAGTGGTTGGAGGGAAGCTTCAGAATGGCAAAGATGTTTTTATTACAAATTATGTGAGCAGACTGCAGCTCCTCTTTAAGTGATTGTGTTCCATCTCCACGTGCTATCACTCCACCTCTAGGTGCAATGGCTGCTCACCTTAGTAGTGCATTTGTGCTTTATGTTGGGTGGTCTATGTGGCTTCATCTCCAGCCTTTTGCAGCTACTTCACTCGCATGGTTCTATAAGCAATCCATGCCCGCTTACGTACATCCAGTAGTGACTCAAAGAGAGTGGAGAGTATTCACAGCACACCCTGTATTAAGATTAAACATTTTTTTATTACATGGAAATATGCACTCACAATTGAATCAAATATACAGAACAATATTCCAGCCAACAATATGGAAATCCTCACCGCACTTCCGGTTTGCGCATGACGGGAAGTGACATCACCGGCTCCGCCCAAAGTGTTGTGTCACTAATCTTATGAAGGAGTCGTAACGCCGCTTGGCGTCATTTCCGGTCATTTCTATAGTTCCAGGAGTATGCTGATAGCAGAACAGAGCAGAATGATAGGGAGAGAAGTTCATTAGCCTGAACTTCTGAATTAGAAATACTTTAGTAAAACAGCTACAATGCACAATAACAAACAAAGGCAAATGCTTTAATAACAGTTGCAAAGAAGATATTATTAAATACAATTTCACAGAGTACCCAAAACCTAATTCAAGAGGCAAAGTCCTAACCTCCAAGGGCCCTGACTAATGGAGAAGCCCTAAATATGGGTTATATACAGTACAATCTGGGACTATTAGTCACCGTCCCTCCTCTTATCTTTCCACTGGCCACTGGTAAACCTGTCGACGGCTGGCGCTGGGGCCCAAGTTTATGTTGGATTGCTCCTAAACAGAGTTTTTTTGTAAAGAAAAAGAGTGATT
This sequence comes from Aquarana catesbeiana, assembly GCF_042186555.1. Taxonomy (NCBI): domain Eukaryota; kingdom Metazoa; phylum Chordata; class Amphibia; order Anura; family Ranidae; genus Aquarana; species Aquarana catesbeiana. The sequence goes on from NC_133327.1 coordinate 658,468,451, forward strand.
CATAAACTGTATCTTAGGAGGATCCTAAATAGATGGTCGCTGTCTCTTTTAGAGCAGAGTTACCAAGATGGTGGTCAAAGGCCTCTTACCACTCAGAAGTCCATTGTGGAATCTCCTTCTCCTGGGAAACTGGACACATGATTAGGTTGCCTCCTGTGATCTCCAAAGGCAATCACACCAGCTCTGGGCGCTATTGCAGCGATCCCGGGCAATGTGTCTAATGATCAGAGAGAGAATGTCCTCTCCTGGAGCTCACTGGGTTTCTCTGGCTACAGTGACCTCTGGATAGGTGCAGCCGTATAAGGATGTACTGGTATTCAGCAGCGTCACCAGCCTCCGCAAAGTCAGCAGCACAGCAGCAGCTTCATTCAGCACTGCTTTCCACTTCTCTTCTCTCCATGGGAGACTCCCCCCAACCCAGAATTTCCAATCCATTTTTCCTGCGGTTCTGGCAGCCGGTCTTCCTGGGACTTGTAGTCTCACACAGTCTAACAGTTTCTTAGTGCAAATTTTCCAGGTGGGGACTACATTCCCTACAAGTCCATGCAGTGATTGAGCCGGCTCCCTCTCTTCCTAGCTGCTGTAGCCAATCACTATGTCTCTGTCCTGGGCAGTGGGTGGGACTTTTCTACAGCGGCTGCAGGTGCAATGTCTGGGTCCTCTCTCCTCCCCCTTTTCTAGCCACTCCCTATAATTAGAGCAGGGGATAGGGGAAAGACAGAGAGGTGTATATATGTGACAGCCAGGCCCAGCGGCTTCCATGACAGTGGTGCCGTGGCCAGGGCTACATACAGTATCTCCCAAAAGTGAGTACACCCCTCACATTTTTGTAAATATTTTATTCTATCTTTTCATGTGACGACACTGAAGAAATGACACTTTGCTACAATGTAAAGTAGTGAGTGTACAGCTTGTATAACAGTGTAAATTTGCTGTCCCCTCAAAATAACTCAACACACAGCCATTAATGTCTAAACCACTGGGGACAGACGTGAGTGCACCCCTGAGTGAAAATGTCTAAATTGGGCCCAATTATCCATTTTTCCTTCCTGCTGTCATGTGACTCATTAGTGTTACAAGGTCTCAGGTGTGAATGGGGAGCAGGTGTGCTAAATTTGTGTTATCGCTCTCACTCTCTCATACTGGTCACTGGAAGTTCATGGCACCTCATGGCAAAGAACTCTCTGAGGATCTGTAAAAAAGAATTGTTGCTCTACATAAAGATGGCCTAGGCTATAAGAAGATTGCCAAGACCCTGAAACTGAGCTGCAAGCACGGTGGCCAAGACCATACAGCGGTTTAACAGGACAGGTTCCACTCAGAACAGACCTCGCCATGGTCAACCAATTAAGTTGAGTGCATGTGCTCAGCGTCATATCCTGAGGTTGCCTTTGGGAAATAGACGTATGAGTGCTGCCAGCATTGCTGCAGAGGTTGAAGGTCTGGGGGGTCAGCCTGTCAGTGCTCAGACCATACGCCGCACACTGCATCAAATTGGTCTGCATGGCTGTCGTCCCAGAAGGAAGCCTCTTCTAAAGATGATGCACAAGAGAGCCCAAAAACAGTTTGATGAAGACAAGCAGACTAAGGACATGGATTACTGGAACCATGCCCTGTGGTCTTATGAGACCAAGATAAACTTATTTGGTTCAGATGGTGTCAAGCGTGTGTGGCGGCAACCAGGTGAGGAGTACAAAGACAAGTGTGTCATGTCTACAGTCAAGCATGGTGGTGGAAGTGTCATGGTCTGGGGCTGCATGAGTACTGCTGGCACTGGGGAGCTACAGTTCATTGAGGGAACCATGAATGCCAACATGTACTGTGACATACTGAAGCAGAGCATGATCCCCTCCCTTCAGAGACTGGGCCACAGGGCAGTATTCCAACATGATAACGACCCCAAACACACCTTCAAGACGACCACTGCCTTGCTAAAGAAGCTGAGGGTAAAGGTGATGGACTGGCCAAGCATGTCTCCAGACCTAAACACTATTGATCATCTGTGGGGCATCCTCAAACAGAAGGTGGAGAAGCGCAAGGTCTCTAACATCCACCAGCTCCGTGATGTCGTCATGAAGAAGTGGAAGAGGACTGAAGTGGCAACCTGTGAAGCTCTGGTGAACTCCATGCCCAAGAGGGTTAAGGCAGTGCTGGAAAATAATGGCGGCCACACAAAATATTGACACTTTGGGCCCAATTTGGACATTTTCACTTAGGGGTGTACTCACTTTTGTTGCCAGCGGTTTAGACATTAATGGCTGTGTGTTGAATTATTTTGAGGGGACAGCAAATTTACACTGTTATACAAGCTGTACACTCACTACTTTACATTGTAGCAAAGTGTAATTTCTTCAGTGTTGTCACATGAAAAGATATAATAAAATATTTACAAAATGTGAGGGGTGTACTCGCTTTTGTGAGATACTGTATATATTTTTAGTTATTTTATTGGTGTATTTAGCTGTTTGTTTGTTATTGTCTGCTTGGTAATTTTTACCTACAGGTAAGCCTATAATAAGGCTTACCTGTAGGTAAAATTAATATCTCCTAAACCTTTACGGTTTAGGAGATATTCACCTTCAGTGGCGCATGCGCAGTGAAGGTCCGGCATATCGTGCCAGAACGGAGGGCTCCCGCACGCATGCTGGGAAGAAACGCAGTGGGAACATGTCAGCTCCCTCAGCGATGACTGGGCGGTCCTGTGGGAGCTTCGTTCTAAGGTAATTCAAGGTATGCGGTGCATACTAGCTCATTATGCCTTTGCCTTACAGGTTTTTTGTTTTTTTTGTGGGCATACAACCGCTTTAAAGCAGCTTCACTAAATATGAATGTAGAAAACAACAATAAAAAGATAATATTGAGGCACAATGATATGGTGAATAAGGCTGTGACAGTAGAAATAACTAATTAGAAATAAAATTATACCAACAGGACCAAAAATGTGTACAATGCTTCTTTCGTTGCTGACTCACCAAGGCAATTTTTGTGTTCCTTCACCACATTGCTCTATTGAAAAGGAACTCTTTAAAGTGGATCTCTTAAAGGTCAAGCAACCTCCATTGTGATTGCCCTCCTCTGCTGTGATTACACAAATCTATCACTTATTATGGGGCCTCCGTGTGTTCCTACATGAAATGCATCCCACAAATCAAAATCCAATGTGTAGCGGACCATGAAGAAACAAACCACTAATAGCGTAACTTTATTATATAAAGCCATGTAATAACATGGATTGCACTTATATAAATAAAGTAAGTCCTTCAATAAATGACTCATATATAAAACAACACTCATGAGAATGGGAGAACGGCGGTTCCAAGCATGATTGCGTAATTTGTACATTTGAGTTCAATAAGTGTTGTTATGCTTTTGAGAGAAATGAAGGAATAGTTTTAATGGTACTGGGACCTCTAGGGAGGGGTCTAAGTTCACATTTATGTAGAAAACCCCAGCCCCCATCCCTACACTACAGTCGGTTTTCGACAACATCCCCCCTTCTTTTCTGCAGGTCTGGACTAAACTACGGCCTGGTATAAATCTAGTATCAGGATGCCATGCTTGTGCACTGACAGCGTTGCTTCTACATTACGGGTCTGCAGTACGGCCCTTCAGGTTTATGGGATAGTGTCTTAGTGTGTAGGCCTGGGCAGCCCGGCATTACATTTTTACCAGCTGGGCTTCCAACAGCGCAGGAGTACAGAAGATATAAGCAGGGGTGGGCAGGAGGGGCGGCTGCCCTGGGCATTGTGGTATTATGTGGGGTGGGGGGAACCACAAGGAGATTGGGGGGAGGGGATTTGTGTTGGGTGGGGGAATTTGGGGGGTGGCAGGGGTTAAGAATTGTTCTAGCAGGGCAGATTTGGGGAGGTGTGATATGAATGCTAATTTGGGGGGGGGGATTTGTGTTGAGAGGGGGGATGGGGGAAGAGGATTTGTGCTATAAAAGTAATATGCTAGAGGGGGGGTTGTGCTAGTAGGAGTGATTGGGGGTATTTGTGCTAGGAGGGGAAATTTGTGGGGGGAGATTTGTGCTTGGATAGGGGATTGGGGGAGGGTGGTTTGTGCTGGAAGGCGGGGGGGGTGGGGGTGGTTTAGAGTGTGGGGGGGATTGTGCTTTGAGGGGGAATATTTATTTATTTGGGGAGGGGGATTTGTGCTGGGGGCATATGGGAGAGAGAGGATTTGAGCTTGGTGGTTAGGGTGTGAGCATGCAGATTAGCGATCAATTTTTTTGGGGGGGGGGGTTGCTGACCCATAATGCTCATACATAAAGGGGAGGGCGCAATTTGGCATGTTTGCCCTGGGCTCTAGATGACCTATTCCCAGCACTGGATATAAGTACAGACCAGTGGGGAGGGGAGGTTGTCGGTGGCACAGCTGGTTGCATTGTGGGCTGGAGGGACTTTTGCACAAACATGAACTTGTGCTTTACCATCATATTTGGTTGCCCATAATAACCTAGTGCTGGCACCAAATATGGATTTCTCTTATGCTCCGTACACACGGTCAGACTTTCAGCCAACAAGCTCACATCCAACAATTGTTGTCAGAAAGGCTTAATTTTCACTTGAGGTTGGGTGGCAGTAAAAATAGATGGTTGAGCATCGCAGTGCAGCAAAAAATTATCCCCTTGCTGCCTTTGGTGTACTGTCAGTGAACTTAGGCGAAGTGAATGGGCCAGGCTACAACCACAAGCTAAACTCTAGGACCGCACTTGCGGCTTATGCCGCGTACACACGGTCGGACTTTCCGGCATACTTGGTCCGGCGGACCAGAGTGTGCCGGACAATCCGCCCGTGTGTGGGCGGCGGCGGACTTTTCCGGCGGACTTCTTCCCAAAAGCCCGCCGGACCTAGATTTCAAACATGTTTGAAATCTTTCCGTCGGACTCAGTTTCGGGCGGAAAGTCCGCTCGTGTGTGTGCTGGTCCGACGGAAAGCCCGCTCGTGTGTAGGCTGGTCCGACAGACCAAATACGACACGAGGGGATGGTATTGCATCTCGCGCTCGCTGCAATAGGAAAAACAAATCTTCCTATTGCGGCGAGCGCGGGGCATACCAGGCCCTTAGGTCTGGTATGGATTATAAAGGGGAACCCCGCTACGCCGGAAAAACGGCGTGGGGTCCCCCTAAAATCCATACCAGACCCCGATCCGAGCACGCAGCCTGGCCGGTCAGGAAAGGGGGTGGGGACGAGCGAGCGCCCCCCCCCCCTCCTGAACCGTACCAGGCCGCATGCCCTCAACATGGGGGGTGGGTGCTTTGGGGGAGGGGGGCGCCCTGCGCCCCCCCCCCCAAAGCACCTTGTCCCCATGTTGATGAGGACAAGGGCCTCTTCCCGACAACCCTGGCCGTTGGTTGTCGGGGTCTGCGGGCGGGGGCTTATCGGAATCTGGGAGCCCCCTTTAATAAGGGGCCCCCAGATCCCGGCCCCCCACCCTATGTAAATGAGTATGGGGTACATGGTACCCCTACCCATTTACCTAGGAAAAAAGTGTAAGTAATAAAACACACTACACAGGTTTTTAAAATATTTTATTAAACAGCTCCGGGGGGGGATCTTCCTCCGGCTTCGGGGGTCTTCTTCCGGCTTCGGGGGTCCCTCCGCTTCATCTTCTCCCGGCGTCCGGTTGGTTCTTCTCCGCTCTCCGGCCTCTTCTCCCGGTGTCGCAGGTCTTCGGCCGGCCCCTCCGCTCTCTTCATGTAGCTCTATTGCGAGCGGAGGTCCGGACTTCTGGGCTTCTTGGCTTCTTGGCTTCTTGGCTTCTTGGCTTCTTGGCTTCTTGGCTTGGCTTGGCTTCTCTTCTCTTCCCCCAGATGTTGACACGACGCTCTCTCCGGCTGGACTGGTTTCTGAGGGCTGCGTTGTGACTTATATAGGCGGAGACCCCGCCCCCATATGATGTCACAGTCCCTGGGCATGCTGGGACTGTGACGTTTTAGGGGGCGTGGTCGACCACGCCCCCCGACCACGCCCCCTAAAACGTCACAGTCCCAGCATGCCCAGGGACTGTGACATCATATGGGGGCGGGGTCTCCGCCTATATAAGTCACAACGCAGCCCTCAGAAACCAGTCCAGCCGGAGAGAGCGTCGTGTCAACATCTGGGGGAAGAGAAGAGAAGCCAAGCCAAGCCAAGCCAAGAAGCCAAGAAGCCAAGAAGCCAAGAAGCCCAGAAGTCCGGACCTCCGCTCGCAATAGAGCTACATGAAGAGAGCGGAGGGGCCGGCCGAAGACCTGCGACACCGGGAGAAGAGGCCGGAGAGCGGAGAAGAACCAACCGGACGCCGGGAGAAGATGAAGCGGAGGGACCCCCGAAGCCGGAAGAAGACCCCCGAAGCCGGAGGAAGATCCCCCCCCGGAGCTGTTTAATAAAATATTTTAAAAACCTGTGTAGTGTGTTTTATTACTTACACTTTTTTCCTAGGTAAATGGGTAGGGGTACCATGTACCCCATACTCATTTACATAGGGTGGGGGGCCGGGATCTGGGGGCCCCCTTATTAAAGGGGGCTCCCAGATTCCGATAAGCCCCCGCCCGCAGACCCCGACAACCAACGGCCAGGGTTGTCGGGAAGAGGCCCTTGTCCTCATCAACATGGGGACAAGGTGCTTTGGGGGGGGGGCGCAGGGCGCCCCCCTCCCCCAAAGCACCCACCCCCCATGTTGAGGGCATGCGGCCTGGTACGGTTCAGGAGGGGGGGGGGGCGCTCGCTCGTCCCCACCCCCTTTCCTGACCGGCCAGGCTGCGTGCTCGGATCGGGGTCTGGTATGGATTTTAGGGGGACCCCACGCCGTTTTTTCGGCGTAGCGGGGTTCCCCTTTATAATCCATACCAGACCTAAGGGCCTGGTATGCCCCGCGACGGGGCTCGCAAGGTGTCAATCTCGCCGATAAAAGCGGCAAGATTGACATCCTTTTCTAGTCCCGTCGCACCTGAGTCACGTTCAAAATGAACGGACTTGTCCGTGTGTGGGCAAGTCCGTTCATTCTGAAAGTCCGCCGGAACTCCGGCGAAAGTCCGTCGGAAAGACGGGCGGACTTAGCCCGCCGGAAAATCCCGGCGTGTGTGGGCAAGTCCGTTCGTTTTAAAGTCCGGCGCACCTGGCGGACAAAGTCCGTCGGAAAGTGTGCCGGACCAAGTAGGATAGAAAGTCCGCTCGTGTGTACGCGGCATTAGTATTCCCATTAAAAAAGGCCACTTGACTGTCAAAACCGCTCTGTGAAAAGCGATCCTTCACAAATCTTTTTTAAGGACCGATGCAGGCGTAAATGAATCCTTATGGTCTTGAAGAAAAAGACATTTTTAATTCGCCCATCCACCGAATGAGTCCTGTTTATATTCTTTTGAAATCTTTTTATGCAACTAATCTTTTGCAATAACTATTATAGCACTGTATGGAATTGGGAGCATTATTGAACAGTTTGGAGCCCTTAAGAGCCCAATAAACATAGTGCAGTGCCCTACAATTTAAGACCAGGGTCTCCAAACTTTTCAGGGCCACATTGTATATTTTAAATATTTGCGGGCCGGAAAAATATAAATTTTATAAATGAATAAATTGTAAATTAAATAATACACAAACTCCAAGATATAATAAAACTTAACTTCAGAGGCCTTCCATCACTTGAGATGTCCCCATCACATCAGGAGCCCTCCATTACATCAGAAGCCCCCCATCACATCAATGTCCTCCCTTTAAATCAGAAGCCCCCCATCACATTAGAAGCCCTCCGTTACATCAGACGTCTTCTCTTCACATCAAAAGCCCACCATCACAGAAGAACCCTTCACATTAGAAGTTCTCTCTTCACATAAGAAGTCCTCCTTTCACTTCAGAAGTCCTCTTTTCACATCAGAAATTCCCTATCACATCAGAAGTCCCCTTTTCACATCAGAAGCCCCTCTCCCCCTTATCAAATCAGAAGTCACCCCATCACATCAGAAGCCCCCCATCACATCAGAAGTGATTTCTTCACATCAGAAGTCATCCCATCACATCAGAAGTCCTCTCTTTACATCAGAAGCCCCCCATCACATCAGAAGTCCTACCATCACATCAGAAGTGTTCTCTTCACACCAGAAGCCCCCATGACATCAGAAGTCCTCCCTTCACATCAGAAGCCCCATATCACATCAGAAGTCCTCTCTTCACAAACTCATGTCCTCCCTTCACATCAGAAACTCCCCATCACATCAAAAGTCCCCTCTTTACATCAGAAGTTGCCCCATCACTTCAGAAGTTCTGTCTTCACATCAGAAGCCCCCATAACATCAGAAGTCCTCTCTTCGCCTCAGAAGCCCCCCATCACATCAGAAGCCCCTATTACATCAGAAGTCCTCTCTTCATAAACTCATGTCCTCCCTTCACATAAGAAACTGCCCATCACATCAGAAGTCCCCTCTTCACATCAGAAGCCCCACCCCCCCAATCACATCAGAAGTTGCCCCATCACTTCAGAAGTTCTGTCTTCACATCAGAAGCCATCCATCACATCAGAAGTCCCCTTATCACATCAGAAGTCCTCTCTTCATATCAGAAGCCCCCCATTACATCAGCAGTCCTCCCTTCACACCAGACGTGCTCTCTTCACATCAGAAGTCCTCCCTTCACTTCAGAAGCCCCCATCACATCAAAGCCCCTATCACATCAGAAGTCCTCCCTTCACATCAGAACACCCCCCTCTGCATCACATCATAAGCCCCCATCACATCACAAGTCCTTTTTTCACATCAGAGGTCTTCTCTTCACATCGGATCCTCCCTACATTTTACAGTCCCCCCTTCATCAGGGTCCCAATCAGAGGCAGAGACCAACTGATCTGAACCTCTGCCACTGAACCTAGCTGCAGCCTGAATAAAACATAACAGGCCAGATGTGCCCCAGGGGCTGTAGTTTGGTGGCCCCTGCTTTAAGACAATGGATAAATCTTTCAGCATATTTGTTAAGCACAATTAACATTTCTAAATGTCCCCTAAAAGACAGCAAACTTTCCCTATTTGATTTCAGTTCCACTTTAACAGCAGGTTGAAGCACATATTTTCTGTTATTGTAGGCATAGATAGACATTTTTTGGGGATCTTCTGAATACATCTGGATTTTCATTCTTCAAAGTGGCAATCCTCAGGCTACACACCCATTAGTAAAAGATAAGCTGTTTGTTTTGGAACATTATGCAAAAGCAGTCTTTCTGTGCATTGATATAAACCAGATTAGTCAGTAAATAATGTGTCTGGTTCTCTTTAACCAACCAGATAGCAGGTTTTATCCGTTCTTTTCCACGTACAAAGCTTCCCTTTGAATTGGCAATTTCTGATAATAAAGAAGGCTTCCTTAAGGGAAGAGGAGTCGGTATCTGTAATAGCAGATGTCTTACTTACGGCAGGCCTAGCATATCCAGCAAAGCATTTCATGATTGCTCTGGGTCTTGTGAGGCGCTTGGCCTACAATGGAGCATAGCAGCCAAAATCATAGCGGATCGTAAAAACTGTACTAATACCAGAACGAGGTCATGAAATGACATCACCTGGAAACGGACAGCGGAGTCATTTTTATTGATGGATTAGTAGTCCACCCTTGTCTTCCTTAGCGTCTTTCTGTAGATTTTCAGCACACAGCGTGTGGTCCTGTACAAATAACTATTGAAATGCATGCATCATGGGCAAGAGGATGAATTATACTGCAAATGTTCAGAAGCCACCTTCTCCTCGTTCACTGATGTGCATTATGGAAGGACATATTTATTACAGGGCATATGTAGAAGGAGGATTAAAGAGGGAAAGCACTTCTTTTACGTTTGTTATATATGACTACCTCTGAACACTTATCAAAATATTCATTGGTTAAGAAGTCATAAGTCTTGAGCAATAGATGTAACTCTTCCATTGGTCTGCAAGATTTTGCTTAAAGGCCAACTACAGAGATAAATATTTCATTCTTGTAACTATATATGAGTAATACCTGTAATTATATTATTATAATTAGAATACAAATTCCATTTTCTTTTCAATTTTTAAAATACATTTTGTTTAAAAGAAAGGAAAACCGATATAATGTCAACAGTATAGGAGGAACGCATTTTGAAGAACTTGGCAATATATGTGAAAACATTGATAGATGATTTTCAGGTTCTGGTAATATTATTTGGTTGTTGGAACATTACCGCTTCTACCTTCAAGTAGAAGACCCTATCAATTGAAGGAGAAGTACAGCCAAAGCTTATTTGACTGTGCTTGTCCTGTGGATCAAAGGAGTGCAGTTCGTTCTGCACTGCTGTGACCCGTTTTCAGCAGACAACGGGCTGAAGCCCTCTGTCAGCTGACGTCACAGAGCCGGTCCAGGCCTCGGGAAAGATTGCGACCATATAGTCAGGATCCACCCACATGCCTGGACCGGCACCCGGCTTAGCCTTTTAGCGAGGCTCCACTCCGGCCCCCTCCACAGCCCAGCGCTCCAGTGAGCACGGGGGAGCAGAGCAGAGAGATGGTGACTGACAGTCAACAGCTCTCTGCTCAGAGTGCTCAGAGAACCAAGCGATCGGTGGTGTTAGATTGCTCGGTTCTCAGTCTTAGAGCCGGCGGGGAACAGTTGCTGCATCCGACTAATGCTGCATCCACTGAGGTAAGTATTATCCCCCCCACCACCACCACCATCAATGATATTGAGGTCAGGAGACTGAGATGGCCACTCCAGACCCTACACTTTATTCTGCTGTAGCCAATGACAGGTCAACTTGGCCTTGTGTTTTGGATCATTGTCATGTTGGAATGTCCAAATTTGTCCCATGCACAGCTTCCTGGTTGATGAATGCAAATGTTCCTCCAGTATTTTTTGATAACATACTGCATTTATCTTGCCATCAATTTTGACCAGATTTCCTGTGCCTTTGTAGCTCACACAGTTGATTGATAATAAATGGCTTCAGCCAAACACTAACCTGAAAAATTCTCTGAAAAATGGCTAAGAAATCATAAATTCTGCCAGGGTATGTAAACTTATGAGCACAACTGTACACAAAATCTACCAAGAAATGTGACCCAGCAAAGCTTGGTCAGGTTACTGTAAATGTAACATTTCCTGAATGTCCACATTCGTCTAGTGCTTAGGGTAATTATTTACGGTGAATGTGTCTTTGGAATGCCATAAAAATGCCAGAAAGACAAATAACCCACAAGAAGACTGACAGGCAATTTTTTTATTGAAATCTTTAAAACGTATTACTAATGAATTATTAAAATATCTTGATAAACTGAAAAAAAACATAATGTTAACACAGTCCCAAATATATATATATATGGTAGTATAATTCTAAATGATAATTAACTATATTAAAGAGTATCTATGGTCAAAATTTAAAATCATATTTTAGTTTCTACATTGTATTTAAATCATCTAGCCTACTCCTATTAATCTGAATTATCCCCACACATTTACTTCCTTAAATTCTGTGACACATAGTCACTATGCCTTGTGAGTAGGCATTGCTGCGTCACAAATTTTGCAGAGCCTGCCTTCAGATGTGCTGAGAGTTTCAGGAGATGGAGTCAGTAGAGGAATCACTGCTTGCAGGCAGAAAGGTACCATGGGACATGTAGTCCTTAGAAATTGAGGAGAAGCTGCAAAGCATGCAGGGAATCCAGGAAGTTGTGGAGATATGGCTAGAAGACAGGCAGCACTTAACTTAACCGGTCGGCTCTATTGCACAAAACGATGTACCTGCACATCATTTCTTGAAATAGACACTGGGGGGGGGGCGCGCACATGCCGCCGGAGGCACCATTGTACACTGATTGGACAGAGGGGGAGCAATCGGCGGACCCGATGTTCGCCGGACACCCGCAATCGTTCCCAAAAGAGGCACTGTCTTCACCCAGTCAGAGCACCCCCCCCCACAGTTAGCAAGCACCCCCTAGGGACATACTTAACCTTTTGATCGCCCCCTGATGTTAACCCCTTCCTTGCCAGTGTCATTAGTACAGTAACAGTGCATATTTTTAGCATTGATCACTGTAATAATGTCACTGGTTCCCAAAAAAATGTTAGATGTCTGATTTGTCCACCGCAATGTTGCTGTCCCGCTAAAAATCGCTGATCGCCGCCATTACTAGTAAAATAAATAAAAATGCCAAAAAAATATTCCATAGTTTGTAGAAGTGATAACCTTTGTGCAAACCAATCAATATACGCTTATTGGGAATTTTTTTTACCAAAAATATGTAGCAGAATACATTTTGGCCTAAATTGATGAAGAAATGTTATTTTTTAATTTTTTTTATTGGATATGTTTTATAGCAGAAAGTAAAAAATACTGTTTTTTTTTTTTTTTTCGAAATTGTTGACCTTTTTTTGTTTATAGTGTAAAAAAATAAAAACTGCAGAGGTGATCAAATACTATTACTAATACTAATAATGGTCATTAAGGGGGTACAACCTTCTGAAAGGCTGATGTGGTTAACTTATACTAGATTGCCAAAGTAGTATATTAATTATTTAATATTGCGTGTATTGTTATTACAATGCTGATGTTATTAACTGAAAGTGTATGTTGTGTCCATAGAACCTCTTGAATTAAACATATAATACCTCTCTTCATCACTCATGGTAAATATGTCAAAGATTAATGTATTTGTTATATAACTTAATGGTATATAAAAAAAAAAAGACAGTATTAGAATTCATCAAAATAAATGTTTCTTTGCCTGGAGAGCCATCAGCCCAAGATCATGAGAATGATTTTGATGTAAGATACTGTAAAAGTGTACCCATCAGAGATCAGATGTCAGTCAATGACTGACGAAATGTTGAAGGCCCTCGACCCCTGTAGTGGGGAATGTCTGTGGACAGCTTAGGGCTTTATGTACCCTAGCCTATACTGGCAGCTCCTAAACTTGAGTTTAGGAGCCTTGCCGTTTTTTTGCTAAAGCTCCTAAACTCAACTCCATAAAATCCTATGTGCCAATGTAGGCTGCCGTGTTTAGGTGAGCTTCAACCTCCCTCTCTTGAATGTGGAAGAATTGGGTTCAGGGTAGGACGTTTCACGTTTTGCCATGGCCGCAGTAAATGTCGGCCAGTGTATATGAAGCCTAATGCCGCGTACACACGGTCGGACTTTTCGGCTACAAAAGTCCGACAGCCTTTCGCCAGACTTTTGGCGGGCTTGCGGCAGACTTTCTAATGAACGGACTTGCCTACATACGATCACACAAAAGTCCGACGGATTCGTACGTGATGACGTACACCGGACTAAAATAAGGAAGTTGATAGCCAGTAGCCAATAGCTGCCCTAGCGTCGGTTTTTGTCTGTCGGACTAGCATACAGACGAGCGGATTTCTGGGTCCGGCGTAGTTACGACGTAAAGATTTGAAGCATGTTTCAAATCTAAAGTCCGTCAGATTTGTGGCTGGAAAAGTCCGCTGAAAGTCCGGGGAAGCCCACACACGATCGGATTGTCCGCCGTATTTTGTCCGTCTGACTTTTGTAGACGAAAAGTCCGACCGTGTGTACGTGGCATAAGTCAACCTGTTGTGTCTATCAAAGTTTACAGTATATGACGGTTTAAAGTCTTTGCCTTCACTTCAGGTCCGTTGTGTCCAGGTAGAACCTTGATCCTTGGTCTAAGTGTTGTTCTCAACTGCTTTCCCCAGAGTAAGAAAAGAGTTAACCGTGGACAGTGCAGTCTCCGTCCAGTTTGTTAGCTTGGGGAAGGGAGCAAAGAGGAAAAGGAAGGAGGAGCAAGGGAGTGCTTTGCCATCCTAGGCTAGAGGGTTGTGTGTTTCTAATAATGCACACAGTGTGGGGAGATACAACCCTAGTCCCTACCAGGGACAGCAGCCATGGCACCAGCTTAAACTGGCACATAGGCAAGGATTAAAGGTAAAGAAGCTGCATACTTTGTAAGTGATTGAATCAGCTGTTGAATGTAGTGGTTTCATATGACAAAAAGACATTATTGAACATTTTTGAAGACTCATCCTTTTTGAGGTTATGAATTAGATTGTAACATGTCCATCAGCAAACATTTTCTGGGTATCTCCCTCATCGCCACTTTATTTCCATGTCTATGGTTTCCCAAACACAGCATGCTTTCTGTCCTTAAGTTTGTATATATCCTTCCCAATGTCTCTGTGACAAAGCTTTCGTCTTCGCATATTTAAATAAAATTCTTGTGCTGCCCCTCACCCTTGTGCTGTCATTGAGGTCGGTATAGGCGCTGTATTACCAGTGTGATTGATTCTAACACCTTGTCCGTATGACTTTCATCCTCAACCGAGAGAATTTAATTCCTGTATGAATGTGTCACAGCGGTCGTTATCAGTATACATTGTATGTTCAGACCATGATTTCTTGTGTAACGTTTTCCTGGACTTATTCCAAGCTGGAGATGAGAAGACATTGCAGCGGGTAAACTATGAGCTATACACAGATGTGACACATTGCAGATCACCCAGAGGACAGCAGACCGCTTTCTTTATCAGGTTCAATAATTTGCCCTGGGAAATCAATGCAGGAAATGCATTCCAAGAGAACTAGATAGTAGGATAGTAATGAAACAAATATAAACAAATGTCAATAAAATCATCCGATGCAATTTTACAAACCATGAATACAGTCAAATTTGCTCGGATAATGATGCAGGGTTTGCTGATGTTACAAAGTGGTCTAAAAGTGACTCCTTAATATTTGGAAGCAATGCTTCTGATTTATTTTCAGGCCATAAAGGGTTAACTCACAAGTGAAAAGAAGTACTTTTGAGGTGCTATGGAAAATGGTAACTGGTCCTCCACCATGCATATGCTACATTAAAATGTAGGTCGAGGACAGCCATTCTCAACCAGTTTTGTGGAGTTCCTCCAGAGATTGCTAGGGGTTCATTGAGCTGCGGTCGATTGACCTCCCCATTTGATGGTTCCTGCATAGTTCTGGGGCCAACACCACTTGGCAGAGCCTGCTGCATGACATGAAAGATCCTTTTAACCAACCCAACTGACCAATGTAATAGACATTTTTCCATCTGACCCCCCAATGAATTGGTATTAACAAGGGTTCACCAAGGCCTGACAATTATTTCAAGGGCTCCTCAAGGGTAAAAAGTTGAGACTAGCTGAAGTTGGATGTTCATACTTGATTAAACCATTAATAGTGTTAAAATATTTTGCAACATGCTGTGTATACTTGTTAATTTGCATCTAGTTTTCTATGGGCCCTAATTCCCAGGCTATCCTATATACAGTATAGTGCCTTGACATCTGCCTGATAAACCTTAACTGCCCCAGAACTAAACCACATCTGACATTCTTTAGTCCATATTGAGAGCCTGTGTGGACCACAGAGGTTTCAATACTGAAACGTTTAATGATGGACCAGGGCTTAAAGTACATGTACTTTATCATTGCACAACACAGTAGCTAGAACTTCCACCTGGTAGCACAGGGGTCCTCTGGGTATTCCAATTTCCTCCCACGCTCTAAAGACATGCTGGTAGGTTAATTGGCTCCTGTCTAAATTGGCCCTAGTATGTGTGTGTGTGTGAATGTGAGTTAAGGACCTTAGGCTGTAAGTTCCTTGAGGGCAGGGACTGATGTGAATGTACAATGTATATTTAAATCACTGTGTAAATTGACAGCCTTACTTAAAGTGGTTGTAAACCCTCTCATATACCCAGTGAAGTGACTGGCCTCATGTGATACACAGAGATAAAAGAATTTCTCCTACATGTGTCTTACTTGTTTATCTGCTGTCTTTTCTTCTACATCCTTTCAAAAGGGCAGAATCGTGTTAAAATCCTTCTGCATCTGTGAGGAGCAGAGAGGAGGGGGGTAGAGAGCTGCAGTTACAATGTGTGAGAGCTGATTGGAGGAAAGGCACACACTCCCCTCCATACAGAAAATAGGAGCGAAGGAAGGATACAGAGCTGTGTCCTGAATAGACAAGCTGTGTGCTGAACTCCCTCCTCATCAAGTGCCAGACCGTCCGGGGGGCGGCAAACAAACAACAACCCCCCCCCCAGGGTGGTCCGGAACTTACCCGCTCGTGTGGCAGGGCTGCGGTGTCCTCTCCTGGAGTGCGGGCAGCAGCCGTGACGGCTCCGGTGTCCGTTCCTCCAGCTTCCTCCGCGGTGTGTCCCCTCTTCTGCCAAAGCGCTAGGCATCCAATATGACGCTTTGGCCATTCAGGAAATAGGTCTCACAGACCTGCCTCCTGATTGGTGGGGAGGAACTTTAGTGTGATAATAGGGAAAATGTATTCGCTTACCGTCACACAACTGGGTGGGCTCGGAGCGCAATGCTCTGTGCTCCGAGCCGACCCTTTTTTGAAGCCTAAGTGAACGAAAAAGTCTGGACAGCCGCACACCGGAAGAAATTTCATATGCCTTTTATTCGTAGAACAGAATCATGAAGCACACAGGGCACCACGGCAAAGTGGTACAGAGTAACAGCTGACGCGTTTCACACTTAAACTAAGTGCTTACTCATAGCCTCTGGCTCTACTCAGTTTCTTAAAAAAAAACACCCCGCCGCATTGGAATGCATGGTCCAGCACCACTGATATGTAGATCAGGGACTGAACGCATTGATAGGGAAGGCGGCACCCGTGCACCCTCTATGGACTGGCCACCACTGGCATGTGTCAGGAAAACTTCTCAAAAGTGACTCATGCTGAAAACAGAGGAATGAAGCACCAGAGAGAAACAACACTTAGAGCTTTGGAGAGAGATAAGTAAATACCACAGATATATGTGCTTTGTTCATATTTCATGAATGAGATTTACAACCACTTTCAGTACCTGTAATAAATGTAAACTCTATTTGGATGACAGTTTGCTTTCTGCCCAGTCGCAGTGTCTCTTTTACTGGGATATTACCCCTGGGGGGTAATAGTCAATCACATGCAAAGGAAATTAAATAAAACAACATTTTTGCTTGCACATAATTGAGTGATAGAAGTCAGTAGAGCTCTCCCTTATTTACTAAGGTCTGGAACAACTGCACTTTGCAAAGTTCACAGTGTATTTGCCTTTGTTAAATCAACCCCAAATTGTCAGCAGCATCACTGTTTCTTGTTTGGAATCCTGTATTGCGGCAATATCACAATAAGTTAAAATGTCTGTAAAGCTTCAAATATTTTACCTTAATGCACTCCCTGCATTATGGTAAAAAAAGTTTCAGTGTTTCACACACACCCCCCCCCCATACTTACCTGAACCCGATCTCTATCTGTGCCCATCTGCAGCTGTTCTATTCTCTTCTCCCAACTCCCACAGGCTTTGCTGAAGGCAGTGGAATAGTGCCCCATCCTTAGTGTCAGTGGGAGGAATAGTGCCCCATCTTTGGTGTCAGTGGGAGGAATAGTGCCCCATCTTTGGTGTCAGTGAGAGTAATAGTGCCCCATCTTTGGTGTCAGTGAGAGTAATAGTGCCCCATCTTTGGTGTCAGTGAGAGTAATAGTGCCCCATCATTGGTGTCAGTGAGAGGAATAGTACCCCATCTTTGGTGTCGGAGAGAGGAATAGTGCCCCATCTTTGGTGTCAGTGGGAGGAATAGTGCCCCATCTTTAGTGTCAGTGAGAATAATAGTGCCCCATCATTGGTGTCAGTGAGAGGAATAGTGCCCCATCTTTGGTGTCAGTGAGAGGAATAGTGCCCCATCCTTGGTGTCAGTGGGAAGAATAGTGCCCCATCTTTGGTGTCAGTGAGAGGAATAGTGCCCCATCATTGGTGTCAGTGGGAGAATAGTGCCCCATTGTTAATGTCAGTGGGAGGAACAATGTCCTCAGGGCCAGATAAAGGCAAGCAAAGGGCCCCTGGGCTGCAGTTCGGCGACCACCGCTATAGTCTATAAACACAGACAGCGTGGCTTGGGGTCAAGTCTACAGGTGTGCCACAATAAGAAGCAGCTTTATATGGTGGCACACCAAGAAGAGAAGCCAGGAGCACCAGTGGGGGATCCAAGAAGAAGAGGATTGAGGCTGCTCTGTGCAATCCCATTCCACAAAGCATAACAACCTGTTTGTTATTTTAAAGGAAAAAAAAACTTTACAAACACTTTAAACATGGGTTTATTTTTTCTCTTTACTATATTTTTTTGTATATTGTATGGACCTTCTTTCAAGCAGTGGATGTGAATAGCTTCTGGTATGTGAATATCTTCTGGTGTGTAGTTATATTTATTACATAGTCACTGTTCATTTCTTGATATAACTTTAGCGTTCTTACAGTTACAGTGTTATTGTATACATAGTCCGTTAATTGCTTCCTTGCTGAGGATTTATTCAACTGTTTCTCATTAATATATTATAGAGGAAGGTCATTGGTGATGCAGTTGATCCATAAAGATAATTAACCTGCCTTTTAAAGGGTAATATCAGCAATTGAAAGATAGGTTATATTTAAAGAATGTTATTATTATATAGGATTTATATAGCACCAACCGTTTGCACTTTACAACATGAGGGCAGACAGTACAGTTACAATACAATTCAATACAGGAGGAATCAGAGGGCCCTGCTCCTTAGAGCTTACAATCTAGGAGAGAGGGTCAAGTGATACAAAAGGTAATAGCTGTGGGGGATGAGCTGGTGCAGAAAATAAATGTACAGTTGTTAGGTGTGGGCAGGATAGGCTACTCTGAAGAGGAGGGTTTTCAGGTATCGTCTAAAAGCAAACAGAGTAGGAGATAGTCAGACAGATTGGGGTAGGGAATTCCATGGGATGGGAGAGGCTCTGGAAAAGTCCTGGAGGTGAGCATGAGAGGAGGTGACGAGGGAACTAGAGAGCAGAAGATCTTAGGAGGAACGAAGAGAACGATTAGGTTGTTATTTTGAGACTATGTTAGTAATGTAGCTGGGGGCCGAGTTGTGGATGGCTTTGTAAGTTGTTGTTAGAATATTATTATACAGGATTTATATAGCGCCAAGAGTTTGCGCTTGAGGGCAGACAGTACAGTTACAATACAATCCGATACAAGAGGAATCAGAGGGTCCTGCTCATTAGAGCTTACAATCTATAAAGGAGGGTCAAGTGATAGGTGTGCAGGATGAACTGATTGAGAAAATAAAAGTACAGTTGTCAGGTGGGGACAGAATAGGCTTCTCTGAATAGGAGGGTTTTCAGGGATCATCTAAAAGCAAACAGCATAGGAGATAGATTGGGGTAGGGAGTTCCATATGTTGGGAGAGGCTCTGGAAAAGTCCTGGAGGCGAGCATGGGAGGAGAAGACGAGGGAACTAGAGAGCAGAAGGTCTTGGGAGGAACGAAGAGAACGATTTGGTTTGTATTTTGAGACCAGGTAAGTGATGTAGTTGGGGGCCAAGTTGAGAATGGCTTTGTAAGTTGTTCTTAGTATTTTGAATTTAATTTGTTGTGTAAGTGGAAGCCAATGGAGGGATTGGCATAGAGCAGGGGTCTTCAAACTGTGGCCCTCCAGTTGTTCAGGAACTACAATTCCCATCATGCCTAGTCATGTCTGTGAATGTCAGAGTTTTACAATGCCTCATGGGATGTGTAGTTCCGCAACAGCTGGAGGGCCATAGTTTGAGGATCCCTGGCATAGAGGGTTGGCAGACACGGAGCGGTTGGTAAGGTGGATGAGCCTGGCAGCAGTATTCATGATGGACTGAAGGGGGATAGCTTGCATAAAGGTATTCCCGTGAGGAAGGAGTTGCAGTAGTCGAGGCGGGAGATGACCAGGAAGGGAATTAGAAGCTTTGTGGTGTCATTGGTTAGGAAGGGGCATATTTTGGAGATGTTGCGAAGGTTGAGGTGGCAAGATTTGTAAAACTATTGGATGTGGGGACCAAAAGAATAGTTCAGAGTCCAAGATAACACCTAGAACCTTGACATCCGGGGACGGGCTGATAGTAGTGCCATCAATCAGAGAAATCAGGGGAAGAGACACGTGGAGGAAGAAGTATTATAAGCTCGGTTTTGGATAGATTGAGTTTGAGGAAATGGTGTGATATCCAGACAGATATGTCTGTTAGTAAATTTTGTTTTTTGCTTTGTCAACATATAATTTTTTTATTTTAGATATTTTGATATTAAGTTACATTCAGAAAGCACATAGCCTGGTACAACATGATCCCATATATCATGACATTAGTAGAACAGGAATATGGCAGTCCTTCATAACACTTATTAGGAGCTAAAGATAAGACCATTATAAATATGCATTCCCACCTGTTCATCAAGAACATCAATACTGTGGTAACCAGTGTTTCCCAAGGGCAAGAGATTTCCCCAAGAAAGTAAAAAAAAAAAAGAAAAAAAAGAAAAAAACATAAAGCAGAAGAAGAAAAAAGTTGGTAAATTAGTGATACGTGAGGAAACTGAAGGAGTGGGCTGAGCGGTAGAGAGATAAATTTGGGTGTCGTCAGTGAAGACAGTGTTAATTGCTGACATTTTTGCATTTGTTTTTAAATTCTTAAAATGGACGGTGTGGTACACATGTAGAATAATGATTAAGTGCTGGTTCATGCCAGCGCAGCTTAAAAGCCGTGCGACTTTGAAGGCAACATCCCTGCATAACTTCATCGCTGCTTGCATGCGACTTCTTTAACAGAAGTCAATGCAAGTTGTGTTGAAGTCGCCTCAAAGTAGTGCAGGAACCTTACGGAGTGATTAGAACGGTTCCATTGACGTTAATAGGGCGCGACTTGCCATGCGACTTTGTCGCATGACAAGTCGCGGCAGTGTGAACCGGGGCTAAGTGATATCTTCTATTCCCAGGTCTTGTGTGCATGCTTAAAGCAATACATAATTTTATATTAAGGTTAAAATAAACCTAATTATTAAAGTGTACCTGATCCTTTATGCAGCAAAAAAACTTTAAGGCAATACAGAATTCTTCTCAGTGCTATCCACAGCAATTTAATACAAGAAAAAAACTTTCCAAATGTTCTCACTGTTGTAAAGCAGTAACTCAACTGCCATTTTCTACAGCAGGCTTTGTCAGCCAGGGGTCCGTGGAATCCTAGGGTTCCTCTAGAGCAGGGGTCTCAAACTGGCAGCCCTCCAGCTGTTTCAAAACTACAAGTCCTATCATGCCTCTGCCTGTGGGAGTCATGCTTGTAACTGTCAGCCTTGCAATGCCTCATGGGACTTGTAGTTTCGCAACAACTAGAGGGCCGCCAGTTTGAGACCCCTGCTCTAGAGGTTACTATGGGTTCCTGGAGCAATGAGCAATTTCTACCTTCCAGATAAGTTCTCACTGACACCAAAGATCTTTTTTAGCTATCTGTAAAGAAGGATTCCACTGACCACAAATATATGGCACATTCTCCCCCACTGACCATCATGATAATTATCAATAAACTATAGATTTAGAAATTATTAGCAGGTGTTCCCTGAGACTAGAAACTTATTTTTTATACCAAAAACATGGCATCTTGTTTGGTATACAATTCTTTAGCAAAGTATCATCAAGTTAGGGATTTAGGTTATTTATTTATTACCCTGTTTCCCCTAAAATAAGACCTAGGGTGATTGTCAGTGATGGCTGCAATATAAGCCCTACCCCCTAAAAAAGCCCTACCCTGTTTACCTGAAAATAAGCCCTACCCTGAAAATAAGACCTACAAGGACTTTAACTAGGGCTTATTTGGGGGGTAGGGCTTATATTGCAGCCATCACCGACAATCACGCTAGGTCTTATTTTCGGGGAAACAGGGTACAGGTACTTATATAGCACCATCAATTTACACAGTGCTTTACATATTCATTGTATATTCACATCAGTCCCTGCCCCCAAGGAACTTACAATCTAAGGTCCCTAACTCACATTGATTCATACACATACTAGGGCCAATTTAGACAGGAGCCGATTAACCTACCCATACCCGGAGGAAACCCACACAGGCACAGGGAGAACATGCAAACTCCAGGCAGGCAGGCCATGGTTGGTATTCAAACCAGCTGTCAGATCTACTTTAGTAATCCCTATACAGTGTACAGCAGGATTTCTTAACCAAGTTCTTAATCAGAATTCCGTGTTCCACTGACATTCAATGCAAGGGGACTTTTCCCACAGTCCAATTATGTATAGGGGTGATTTTCTACTGACCCCCAATAAGGGGACAATCCTGTGAGGGGGGGTGGGGGCAGATGAACTATTTTCATATTATTTTCAATATTATTTCATATTTCATATTTAGTTTAATTAATAGTTTAGTAACACTTTAATTAGCACCTTAATCAGCCACAGAGCCTGTGTAATTAATATGTGTTTGGGTTTAAAGGAATGAAGTGGCAACCCTAGCAAAGCATGCAAAACAAAACCAAAGAATATTCCCAGCTCAGCTCGCCAGCCAGTCTGCAACCAACCAAATTATCCTGTCTAAAGCCTCGTACACACAATCGGATTTTTCGTCCGGGAATTGTGTGATGACAGACTGTTTGCCTAAAATCCGACCGTTCGTACGCTCCATCAGACAATTGTTGTCCAACTTTCCTCCAAAAAATGTTGGATGGCAGGCTATTAAATTTTCGGCAGACAACAGTCTGTTGTCAGATTTTTGTCTCGTGTGTACACAAGTCCGTCACACAAAAGTCCAAAGTACAAACACGCGTGCTCGGGATCAATGCTCACCAAACACGACATTAGCAGAAGGTGCCCAAAGGGTGGCGCTCAAGAGCTGAAATTCCACGTAGTACGTCACTGCGTTTGTGTTTGCGGCACGACAATTGTGTGCCGTTAGTCTGCAAGACAAAATCCAGGCACACGCCCTTTGGACAAAAGTCTAATGCTTTGTTGGCCAACAATCGGATCGTGTGTACGAGGCTTTACAGTTTGCGTTAAAAACAGGGATTTAGTTTGCACACATTTGCAAATATATGTGTGAGCTACAGAGGCACCTCATTATTATCTGTACTCCTAAGGCCCCTTTCACACTGGTGCGGTTTGCAGGCGTTATTGCGCTAAAAATACCGCCTGAAAACCGCCCCTAAACAGCCTCCGCTGTTTGTTCAGTGTGAAAGCCCGAGGGCTTTCACACTGAAGCGGTGCGCTGGCAGGACGGTAAAAAAGGTCCTGCCAACCGCTTCTTTGGAAGGGTGAAGGAGCGGTGTATTCACCGCTCCTTCACCGCTCCTGCCCATTGAAATCAATGGGACAGCGCGGCTATACCGCGGTAATACCGCGGCTATAGCCGCGCTGTACGAGCGGATTTAACCCTTTTTCGGCCGCCAGCGGGGGTTAAAACCGCACCGCTAGCGACCGAATACAGCCGCAAAAACGACGGCAAAACAGCGCTAAAAATAGCGCTGTTTTACCGCCGACGCCCTCACCGCCCCAGTGTGAAAGGGGCCTTACTCTTGTAAATTTATAAGAGCCTCCATAGGATAGTTCACTTTTGGAGCACAGTGCACATTCTATCTGCCTTTAGTAAATCACCCCCTAGATATTTCACCATGGATCTCTGATAGTGGATTATGTCTGACCATTTGAGAAAGTGGAAAGTAGTATCCTTGAATGTAGGGCTGCAACTAACGATTATTTTCATAATCGAATAGTTGGCCGATTAATGTTTCGATTCATTGATTAATCAGATAATAACCTTAAAAAAAGTGTGGTGTATAATTTAGTTACTATGTAAAGTTTAACATAAAAGGCAATTTCTTCTTAAATATCTATATGCAGTATTAACCACTTGCCGACCAGCCGCCGCAGTTTTACTGTGACAGAATGGCACGGCTGGACGAAACTACGTTATGTTACGTCGCTTCGCCCTGTGGCCACTAGGGCTGCTCGCCCCCAGAGCCGATGCGGGTGCCCGGGGTTAACACACAGATTCCGGTTCTCTGAGGGGAGAAGAGACTGATCGTGTGTTCATACAAAGTATGAACAGCGATCTGCCATCTCCCCTAGACAGTCCCATCCCCCCTTCAGTTAGAACACACACTAGGGAACACATTTAACCCCTTGATCGCCCCCTAGTGTTAACCCCTTCCCTGCCAGTGCCATTTTTACAGTAATCAGTGAATTTTTATAGCACTGATCGCTGTATAAATGCCAATGGTCCCAAAAATGTGTCAAAAGTGTCCGCCATAAATCCCGATAAAAATCACAGATCACCGCCATTACTGGTAAAAAAAATAAAGTTCTAGATTGTAAGCTTTAACGAGCAGGGCCCTCTGATCCCTCACATATTGATTTGTATTGTAAGTGTACTGTCCTCCCTAATGTTGTAAAGCGCTGCGCAAACTGTTGGCGCTATATAAATCCTGTATAATAATAATAATAATAATAAAAATGCTATAAATCGATCCCCTATTTTGTAGACGGTATAACTTTTGCACAAACCAATCAATATACACTTATTGCGATTTTTTTTTTACCAAAAATATGTAGAAGAATCCATATCGGCCCAAACTGAGGAAATTTTTCTTTTAAAAAAATGGGGATATTTATTATAGCAAAAAGTACAAAATATTGTGTTTTTCTTTTCAAAATTGTCGCTCTTTTTTTGTTTATAGTGCAAAAAAGCAAAACCGCAGAGGTGATCAAATACCACCAAAAGAAAGCTCTATTTGTGGGAAATAAAAGACGTGAATTTTGTTTAGGTGCAACACCGCACGACTGCGCAATTGTCAGTTAAAGCGACGCAGTGCCGAATCGCAAAAAATGGCCTGGTCATTCAGCAGCTGAATCTTCCGGGGCTGAAGTGGTTAAGAACGTTTTCACAGAGCAGCCCTAATTCTCCTTTTCTGGGGTCCTCCTCCTGCCTTCAGAGTGCCCCAATAGCAAGCTGCAAATTATAGTTTAGAGTGGCCCTATAGCAAGGAAAAAAAAAACTTCTGCCTTTAGAACCACTCCCTTCCTGCCCAGGACTACATGTCCCATGAGGCATTGCTCCTAACACATTCACAAGTTCTCAGGCACTTACTGATATGTATGAAATACTCGCTTTGCCATGCTGTTTATTACTTTGCTGTTCTGTATCCATACCTCCCAACATTTTGAGATGGTAATGAGGGGCACCTACTAGCAAATGTAGGTAGGCATAGGACACGCCCCCTGTCACACCCCCTTAAAGGAGAATTAACTAAAAAAAAAAATCATTAAATCCACAAGGGCTTTTTTTTACCACTACTATTCCTTTATACTGTATTGTCTTTTAAAATTTACAAATGCAGCAATTTTGAATTTGGATGAAAGGTTTAGCACTGGGAAACACTTTTTGAAAGATACATTTTATATACAACTATATAGATCAGACCAGAATGAGAGACAAATGAAGAAGAAATAGGGACAGAGGGACATTGCTCCAAATCAGGGACAGTCCCTCAAAATTAGGGACAGTTGGGAGCTATGGAGACAGTTCCTCGAAATCAGGGACAGTTGGGAGTTATGGAGACAGTCCCTTGAAATCAGGGATAGTTGGGAGCTATGAGGACAGTCCCTCGAAAGCAGGGACAGTTGGGAGCTATGGGGACAGCTCCTCGAAATCAGGGACAGTTGGGAGCTATGGAGACAGTTCCTCGAAAACAGGGACAGTTGGGAGCTATGGGGACAGTCCCTCGAAATCAGGGATAGTTGGGAGCTATGGGGACAGTCCTTTGAAAGCAGGGACAGTTGGGAGCTATGGGACAGTCCCTTGAAATCAGGGACAGTTGGGAGCTATGGAGACAGTTCCTCGAAATCAGGGACAGTTGGGAGCTATGGGGACAGTCTCTCGAAATCAGGGACAGTTGGGAGCTATGGGGACAGTTGGGAGCTATGGGGACAGTCTCTCGAAATCAGGGACAGTTGGGAGCTATGGGGACAGTCTCTCGAAATCAGGGACAGTTGGGAGCTATGGAGACAGTCCCTCGAAATCAGGGACAGTTGGGAGCTATGGAGACAGTCCCTCGAAATCAGGGACAGTTGGGAGCTATGGGGACAGTCCCTCGAAATCAGGGACAGTTGGGAGCTATGGGGACAGTCCCTCAAAATCAGGGACAGTTGGGAGCTATGGGGACAGTCCCTCCAAATCAGGGACAGTTGGGAGCTATGGGGACAGTCCCTCAAAATCAGGGACAGTTGGGAGCTATGGGGACAGTCCCTCAAAATCAGGGACAGGTGGGAGCTATGGGGACAGTCCCTTGAAAGCAGGGACAGTTGGGAGCTATGGGGACAGTCCCTTGAAATCAGGGACAGTTGGGAGCTATGGGGACAGTCCCTTGAAAGCAGGGACAGTTGGGAGCTATGGGGACAGTCCCTTGAAATCAGGGACAGTTGGGAGCTATGGAGACAGTTCCTCGAAATCAGGGACAGTTGGGAGCTATGGAGACAGTCCCTCGAAATCAGGGACAGTTGGGAGCTATGGGGACAGTCCCTTGAAAGCAGGGAGAGTTGGGAGCTATGGGGACAGTCTCTCGAAATCAGGGACAGTTGGGAGCTATGGGGACAGTCTCTCGAAATCAGGGACAGTTGGGAGCTATGGAGACAGTCCCTCGAAATCAGGGACAGTTGGGAGCTATGGGGACAGCCCCTCGAAATCAGGGACAGTTGGGAGCTATGGGGACAGTCCCTCGAAATCAGGGACAGTTGGGAGCTATGGAGACAGTCCCTTGAAATCAGGGACAGTTGGGAGCTATGGGGACAGTCCCTCGAAATCAGGGACAGTTGGGAGCTATGGGGACAGTCCCTCGAAATTAGGGACAGTTGTGAGCTATGGAGACAGTTCCTCGAAATCAGGGACAGTTGGGAGCTATGGGGACAGTCCCTCGAAATCAGGGACAGTTGGGAGCTATGGAGACAGTCCCTCGAAATCAGGGACAGTTGGGAGCTATGTGTATCTGCAGTTTTTACAGAGCCAAAAACCTTATTCAAGATCAGTTGTTTGAGCGAAAGCTTTTGCGCTGTTACTTCTACCAGCTTCTAGCATTATCCTGAGAAGTTCTATGCTGAGTATTTTGCATATAGACAGGTAACATCTTATGCAGCTTTGCATAAACGCCTGATTCCCTGATCATGAAAGCGTGCGACGTAGAGGGATTACAGGATTGCCTATTCTGAGAAAAGAAGCGAGTTAAGTCTAAACAAATCCCTAAACAAGCCTGCCTTTCATTTATCCATTCCTGATTGTATCAGCCGCGCCGTGCAATGATACTTCCTCCTCTAAATGATCCAGCATGATGTATCGGTATGTGAACTGAATTACTATTGATTGCTATGGCTGGACAGAATGTGGAGAGTGCGCACACAGGGAATTAATGTCATGTCTCATTCTCCCCGGCCCTGGCTCGTTTATTAAATAACCTGACAGAAGGTTGTCTGCCGGCTTCAACAGGGGATTCCAAATAGAAACTGGAACACTGAAAGGATAATGTAACCTCCAGTTTATTTTGCCTTAAATGGACAGCGAAACATATGGGCATAGTTTAGGTGTGCCAGGAATATGTGTGCACATTAGAAAAAGCAGAGAGGCAGTGAAGGGCATTCAGCTTTGCAAAATGACACCGTATTTTACTTATTACAAGGCACAATCAGAATAATAAATCTTAAAGGTATACACAAGTCAAAGTTTAACCACTTCAGCCCTCCGGAAGGATTTACCCCCTTAATGACCAGGCCATTTTTTTTGCGTTGCGGCACTGCGCCGCTTTAACTGACAATTGCATGGTCGTGTGACGTTGTACCCACACAAAGTTGATGTCCTTTTTTTTTTCACACAAATAGAGCTTTCTTTTGGTGGTATTTGATCACCTGCGGTTTTTATTTTTTGCGCTATAAACAAAAAAAGAGCGACAATTTTGAAAAAAAAAAAACGAAAACAATATTTTTTACTTTCTGCTATAATACATATCCAAAGAAAAAAAAATATTTAAAAAAAAATATTTAAGGACTTTTTTTAATTGTTTTTACTGGTAATGGCGGCGATCTGCTATTTTTAGCGGGACTGCAACATTGCGGCAGACAAATCTGACCCTAAGTGACACTTTTTGGGAACCAGTGACACCAGAAGATCGCCGGGACTCCTACAGGCTGTCTGTGTAAGCCGTCTTCTCATACATCATACAGGCAGAGCAGATACACAATGATGCCCCGTACACACGGTTGGACTTTGTTCGGACATTCCAACATCAAAATCCTAGGATTTTTTCCGACGGATGTTGGCTCAAACTTGTCTTGCATACACACGGTCACACAAAGTTGTCGGAAAATCCGATCGTTCTGAACGCGGTGACGTAAAACACGTACGTCGGGACTATAAACGGGGCAGTGGCCAATAGCTTTCATCTCTTTATTTATTCTGAGTATGCGTCACACTTTGTCCGTCGGATTTGTGTACACACGATCGGAAATTCCGACAACGGATTTTGCCGTCGGAAAATTTTATAGCAAGCTCTCAAACTTTGTGTGTCGGAAAATCCGATGGAAAATGTGTGATGGAGCCTACACACGGTCGGAATTTCCGACAACAAGGTCCTATTACACATTTTCCGTCGGAAAATCCGACCGTGTGTACGGGGCATGACAGGAAGCAGCAATGAACTACCTGGAGCACCTTGATAGTTCAATGAGAACTAAAAGCCGACAGTTGTAAAGGCTGAACAGAACTCTGTAAATCATTGAAGCAGCCAGGTGTTTCATCCTAAAAACAGGTGGAACATGTTCCCAACAGTCTACTTATCCTTTAACCACTTGCTGACCAGGCTTTTTCTGGCACTTTTGTTTACAAGTTTAAAGCTGGGTTCACACCGCAGCACAAATTGGCTCAACAGCGCCTTGGTAGTTCATTGAGAACTAAAAGCCGACAGTTGCAAAGACTGTAGGTACTTGTAGTTCCTTCATTTACAGAACTCTGTGAATGAAAGACACGGCCATGTGTTTCATCCTAAAAACGGGTGGAACATGTAATATGTTCCCAAAGGTAAACTTATCCTTATAGCACACTTTAATTAAATTTTGGTGGCATAATTACTAATGTGGAATGTATGTTCCTTGCTATAGAACATTATTTTTTTAGCAAGTTGTTATGGATAAAGTTCTGCTTTAAGTCCTGTAAATTCTTCTCTTCTCGGACACTTGTCACAGTGCCATGGCATGATGAAATGGAATGAAGTAGGGTTGCACCAATACCAGTTTTTTAAGACCAAGTACAAGTACTGATACTTTTTTTCAAGTACTCGCCGATACCAAATACCAATACTTTTTTAATGTCACGTGACAGTGGACTGTGTCAGTAGTTTTTTATTTTTATTTTTTTTTACAATTTTTATTTTTTTATTATTTATTATAATGTATATATTTTTTGTTGTACAGTTCTTTCTTTTTTGGGAGGGGAAGTGAACAATGTCAGTGTTTTTTGTTTTTTTTTTTTTACAATTTTACCTTTTAAATATTTATTCCAATTTTTTGTTATTATTATTATTTTTTATCAGCCCTGTTGGGGGGGCATTGTTGAGATATCAGGGGTCTAAACAGACTCCTGACATCTCCCCTTTGAGACAGAGAAAGGGACTGAGGACACAGATTCCCCAGTCCCTTTCTCTGCAGCCTCAGCTGCACTGAAAATGAATAGACAGATGCTCCTCTCCATTCAAAAATGGAGACATGGGGGGAGTTACAAGCACCGATCTCCCTGTAAAGATTTCAATAAAAGCGGCTGAAAGCCGCATGGGGGGTTAAGAGAAGCGGCTTCCAGCTGCTTTATTGAAATCTATACAGGGAGATCGGTTCTTGTAACTCTCCCCACCACCAGGTGGTGCTGGACTGACTGTCCAGGTATCGGGTGAAGCATTATGGCATTTGCAAGTACTCGTGCACATACTCAGTATCGGCACCGATACTGGTGCAACCCTAGAATGGAGGCTTGATATTCAGGCATTGCCTCCCTGTCAGAGACCCCATCTGGACAGCTCTTCTCTATAAGCAGACACTATGGGGGGAGATTTACTAAAACTGAAGCACCCATAATTTAGTGCAGCTGTGCATGGTAGCCAATCAGCTTCTAACGTCAGCTTGTCCAATTAGACCTTGACAATAAAACCTGGAAGCTGATTGGTTTCTATGCATGGTACACACCAGGTTTTGCAAGTTCCAGTTTTAGTAAATCTCCCTCTACATGACTAGTGCCAAAGCACTGTGCCCCAGAGGTTAGAATAGTTTACAGTACTGAAGTAAGGTAAGTATTGGGTATTTTTATTACCAGGATGTCTTAGAAGAGTCATTTTATTAGGCTAAACTTATGTGGGTTATAGGTCCATTTGCACTCGAAGCACAATAAATGAGGAACTATAGACCTTGTATTTAGAAACTCCCTCTTTACATTGATCTTTGCCACTATTGTCACATGCAGATACATCAATCTTATTCATGGTAACTTAGAAACACGTGATAAACAGCCAGCAGATACAACTTCATTATCACCAACGACAAGCAAACTTTCCTGTTGTTCTACTTTTTGCCCCCATACTGGAGATTATCACTATTGTTCTCGATAATTCATCTTCAGCTCTTGGGAACTGACAAAGTTGTGTTTTATTTTTCCATCTAGTTTATTGTTCACCAAGACAAAACTGGAGTGGAAGCACAAAGGACCCGAGGAGGCTCTGATAACGTGCCGCCATATGTTATACCTGTGGCAGAAGCTCTTTAACTATTCACAACTCAGGTAATTTTCATCTGCTGTTGACAATGACTTTCTAACAGACGGAAAACTGGGTCAGAAGAAAGCTTAGAATGTGCCAAGTGAACCTGTCATTAAAAATCTCACTTCAAGTCAATCAATAGTGTACATGTTGGCATTTTCAAGCCATATCATTAATGTTTTGAGTTAAAGCCTAAGTTTAGTTAAAAAAAAAAAAATCAACACAAGGGATGGTACTCACATTCATTGCAAAGTGTGCTTTGTGCTGCTGTCCTAATTGAAATCTTCTGCCCTCCGCCACCACCCCACCCATCACACACCTTCACAACTGCAATCTTCTGGTTCTGAAGGGGATTAATACGATTAGCTGGACATGTCACAGGAACTCTTCGAGAGTTCCGACTATATCAACCATAATGTTATGATCACTCACCGACAAAGTAAATAACACTGATTATCTTGTTAAAATGGCATCTATAAATGGGTGGGATATATTAGGCAGCAAGTGAACATGTTGTCCATGAAGATGATGGCCAAGCCTAAGGATTTGCATGACTTTGACAAGGGCCAAATTGGCTAGACATCTGGGTCAGAGCAACTCCAAAACTGCAGCTATTGTGGGACCTACCAAAAGTGGCCAAGGAAGGAAAATCATCCAATTGGGTCATGGGTGGCCAAGGCTCAATGATGTACGTGGGGAGCGAAGGCTGGCCTGTGCAGTCCGATCCTATAGACGAGCTACTGTAGCTCAAATTACTAAATCGCCACAGACTGGTTAGGGTGCCCATGCAGACCCACGTCCACAGCCAAAAGCACCTACAAGGGGCCCGTAAGCATCAGAATTGGACCAGGGAGCAATGAAAGAAGCTGGCCTGGTCTGATGAATTCAAGAATAGTTTGAGGAACACAACAATGAGTTTGAGGTGTCGATTTGGCCTCCAAATTCTCCAGATCTCAATCCAACTGAGCATCTGTGGGATGTTCTGAAAAAACATGTCTGATCCATACCACGCCTTGCAACTTTCAGGACTTAAAGGATCTTTTACTGATGGCTTGGTACCAGATACATCAGCATACCTTCAGAGGTCTAGTGGAATCCATGCCTTGACAGGTCCTGGTGGGTGGTCATAATGTTAAGACTGATCATTGTGTGTATATACAGTATCTCACAAAAGTGAGTACACCCCTCACATTTTTGTAAATATTTTATTATATCTTTTCATGTGACAACACTGAAGAAATTACACTTTGCTACAATGTAAAGTAGTGAGTGTACAGCTTGTATAACAATGTAAATTTGCTGTCCCCTCAAAATAACTCAACCTCCCCCATGCAACACCCTATGTCCACAGATACAATCATTACCTCCCTCATTCAACCCTGCTACTATTACTGAGGTTGCTAAACTTTTATCTAGCACTCATCTAACCACTTGCCCCCTGGATCCTGTTCCCTCGCAAATGCTACGCTCACCCTCTGACTCGATTCTACACTCTCTAACTCACATTTTCAACCTCTCCCTCTCTTGTGGCATCTTCCCAAAGTCTCTAAAACATGCGCTAGTCACCCCCATACTAAAAAAGCCCTCACTGGATCCCACCAATCTCAACAACTTACGTCCCATCTCCTTACTCTCCTTCTCCTCCAAACTTCTTGAAAGACTGGTCTACAACCGACTAAGCGACCATCTGACCATGAATAAACTTCTTGATCCCCTTCAGTCCGGTTTTCGCCCTCAACACTCCACGGAAACTGCTCTCCTTAAACTCTCAAATGACCTACTAATGGCTAAAGCCAATGGACACTATTCTGTACTACTTCTCCTGGATCTCCCTGCTGCCTTTGACACAGTGGACCACCCCCTCCTCCTCAAAAAACTCCACTCCTTTGGTCTCCGTGACTGTACTCTTCGCTGGTTCTCATCCTACCTATCCCACCGCTCCTTCAGTGTCACTTACAACTCTACTTCCTCCTCTCCTCTTCCTTTTTCCGTTGGAGTCCCCCAAGGTTCTGTTCTTGGATCTCTCCTTTTCTCAATCTACACCACCTCCTTGGGTCAGTTGATTGCCTCCCACGGCTTTAAATATCATCTCTACGCTGATGACACCCAAATCTATCTCTCCACCCCCCAGCTCTCTCCATCCGTCTCCTCACGCATTACCAACTTAATAGCAGACATATCAGCCTGGATGTCACATCACTTCCTCAAACTCAACCTATCCAAAACCGAGCTCATGATATTTCCTCCCTCAGGTGCCACTTCCCCTGATTTCCCTGTCAATATTAACGGCTCAACTATCAACCCATCTCCTCACGCCAAGGTCCTAGGTGTAATCCTGGACTCTGAACTAACCTTTCGACCCCACATTCTATCACTATCCAAAGCTTGCCGCCTCAATCTCCGCAACATCTCCAAGATACGCCCCTTCCTAACCAATGTCACCACAAAGCTTCTAATCCACTCCCTGGTCATCTCCTGACTGACTGCTGCAACTCTCTCCTCATTGGTTTACCTCTAAATAGGCTATCCCCACTTCAGTCCATCATGAACGCTGCTGCCAGGCTCATCCACCTCACAAACCGCTCAGCGTCTGCTACACCCCTCTGCCAATCCCTCCATTGGCTGCCACTCAGTCACCGAATTAAATTCAAGATACTAACTGTAACTTACAAAGCCATTCACAACCTGGCCCCCAGCTACATCTCTAACCTAGTGACAAAATACCAACCTAATCGTTCTCTTCGCTCCTCCCAAGACCTCCTGCTCTCAAACTCCCTTGTCACCTCATCCCATGCTCGCCTTCAGGACTTCTCCAGAGCCTCCCCCATCCTCTGGAATGCTCTACCCCAATCCGTCCGATTTTCTCCTACTTTACCCACTATTAGACGATCCCTGAAAACTCATCTCTTCAGAGAAGCCTATCTGGCCCCCACCTAACAAATGTACATTTATCTTCTCAATGAGCACATCACCCACAGTTATTACTTCTTGTATCTCTTGACCTTCCCTCTTAGATTGTAAGCTCTAAGGAGCAGGGCCCTCTGATTCCTACTGTATCAAAGTGTATTGTATTTGTACTGTCTACCCTCAAGTTGTAAAGCGCTGCGTAAACTGTTGGCGCTATATAAATACTGTATAATAATATAATAATAACACACAACCATTAATGTCTAAACCGCTGGCAACAAAAGTGAGTAAACGCCTAAGTGAAAATTCGGCCCAAATTGTCAATATTTTGTGTGGCCACCATTATTTTCCAGCACTGCCTTAACTCTCTTGGGCATGGAGTTCACCAGAGCTTCACAAGTTGCAACTGAAGTTCTCTTCCACTCCTCCATGACGACATCACGGAGCTGGTGGATGTTAGAGACCTTGCGCTCCACCTTCCGTTTGAGGATGCCCCACAGATGCTCAAGAGGGTTTAGGTCTGGAGACATGCTTGGCCAGTCTTTCACCTTTACCCTCAGCTTCTGTAGTAAGGCAGTGGTCATCTTGTAGGTGTGTTTGGGGTCGTTATCATGTTGGAATACTGCCCTGCGGCCCAGTCTCCGAAGGGAAGGGATCATGCTCTGCTTCAGTATGTCACAGTACATGTTGGCATTCATGGTTCCCTCAATGAACTGTAGCTTCCCAGTGCTGGCAGCACTCATGCAGCCCCAGACCATGACACACTTGTCTTTGTACTCCTCACCTGGTTGCCTCCACACACACTTGACACCATCTGAACCAAATAAGACCACAGGACATGGTTCCAGTAATCTGTGTCCTTAGTCTGCTTGTCTTCAGCAAAATGTTTGCGGGCTGCATCAAATTGGGCTGCACGGCGGATAGCCATGCAGACCAATTTGATGCAGTGTGCGGCGTATGATCTGAGCACTGACAGACTGACCCCCCCCCACCTCTTCAACCTCTATTTCCCAAAGACAACCTCTGCATATGACGCTGAGCACGTGCACTCAACTTCTTTGGTTGACCATGGCGAGGCCTGTTCTGAGTGGAACCTGTCCTGTTAAACCGCTGTATGGTCTTGTGTGCTGCAGCTCAGTTTCAGGGTCTTGGCAATCTTCTTATAGCCTAGGCCATCTTTATGTAGACCAACAATTCTTTTTTTCAGATCCTCAGAGAGTTCTTTGCCATGAGGTGCCATGTTGAACTTCCAGTGACCAGTATGAGAGAGTGAGAACGATAACACCAAATTTAACACCCCGCTCAGCAGATTTACAGCAGATTTACACTGTTATACAAGCTGTACACTCACTACTTTACATTGTAGCAAAGTGTCATTTCTTCAGTGTTGTCACAGGAAAAGATAAAAATTAAATATTTACAAAAATGTGAGGGGTGTACTCACTTTTGTGAGATATAGTATATAATATAAATATTAATACAAACACACACACACACTATATTACCAAAAGTATTGGGACATCGGCCTTTACACACACATGAACTTTAATGGCATCCAAGTCTTAGTCCGTGGGGGTCAATATTGAGTTGGCCCACTCTTTGCAGCTATAACAGCTCTAACTCTTCTGGGAAGGCTGTCCACAAGGTTTAGGAGTGTGTCTATGGGGATGTTTGACAATTCTTCCAGAAGCGCATTTGTGAGGTCAGTCATTGATGTGGATGAGAAGGTCTGGCTCCCAGTCTCCTCTCTAATTCATCCCAAAGGCGTTTTATCAGGTTGAGGTCAGGGCCCTGTGCAGGCCAGTCAAGTTCCTCCACCCCAAACTCGCTCATCTATGTCTTTATGGACCTTGCTTTGTGCACTGGTCCAAATCATTTGGTGGAAGAGGGAATATGGTGTGGGGTTGTTTTTCAGGGGTTGGGCTTGGCTCTTTAGTTCCAGTGAAGGGAACTCTTGAGGCGTCAGCATATCAACACATTTTGGACAATTTTATGTTCCCAACTTTGTGGGAACAGTTTAAGGATGGCCCCTTCCTGTTCCAACATGACTGCGCACTAGTGCACAAACAAGGTCAATAAAGACATAAATGAGCGAGTTTGGGGTGGGGGAACTTGACTGGCCTACACAGAGCCCTGACCTCAACCCGATAGAACACCTTTGGGATGATCTAGACAGCCTTCCCAGAAGAGTTGAAGCTGTTATAGCTGCGAAGTGTGGTCCAACTCAATATTGAACCCTACGGACTAAAGCCCCATACACACTATCAGATTTTCTGCTGATTTTTGTCTTCAGATTTACCAAAACCATGTAGTGCAAGGGCCTGCCTGATTGCATACAAATTGAAACTCCTAAGGTTTGACCTCATATTTTATGGTTTTGGTAAATCTGAAGGAAAAAATCAGCAGAAAATCTGATAGTGTGTATGGGGCTGTCATATGTCTTACCTTTGCTGCAATATTAAGCTGAAGCACCTATCCGGCTGTAGTACCTCCCAGTATACTATACTATACTACAGTCACTTGCAAGGGAGATCATGCAGTAGGAGCGTCAACAACTGGTCACCAGGGAAAAAATGGAGACCACAAAGGATGCAGCCTACCACGCACCCTCACCTGCCCATGACTGCACTGAACCCTGGGCACCTGTTCTGTATCTCCCTTGTGCCTGTCCGGCACTCAGTGGAATCTGCGCAGGAGATCTGACCTGTGGGAGCTACTGGGGAATAAGCTATCACTTGTAAACGCAGAAGCTGGACTTCTGTGTTACCAAGTGATAGTGGTTAACAGGGAGCAGAAGACCTGAGCCAGAGGTGGTGGAGTTCCCCCTAGTTCCTTCTGAAAAAAAGCCCTGCATATATATGCGTGTAAAGGCAGGTTTCCCAAAACTTTTGGTAATATAGTGTATACAAATACACACACAGTATATCTCCATATAGTTCTCCAAAAGCTTTTGTTTAAGTTGGGCAGGATTTACCATTAGGCACAGTAGCCTTTATGCCTCCAGACAGCAAAAACAATGAGGTGACTTCCCTGAATAGTTTTTCCCATCATACATTACATCATAGAAGCTTATGTTGAGACTATCACAATATTCTAAGCCAGATCACAACAACTGAAAAAATCTGTGCAAACCAGATGACTCTGTCAGAGGGGAATTATCTGGGGCACCAAAAATTGTGTGCCTACAGGTTTGGTTATGGATATCCAGGCCTGGTTTTCAGCTAATCACAAGGCTTGTCATTCTACAGAAAAGACCATAAGAGTTTCTCCATTATGATGTCTTTTGGTTGATTACTGAATACTGTTATGACCGGAATGCATTGCTATTCATGTTGTTCTAGTGACAGTGAAAAAGAGAGCAGCCTGGCTGATGTTCCCCTGACAAGAAAACATAGTGGGATGCACCTCGCTCTTCCGGAAGGTCATGACCAGGACAATGGTAAGAAAACATATGATGGAAGCATAGGCGTGCGCACATAGGGTGGCAGGTGTGCCTGGGCACACCCTAATCACCCTGTGCTATGCAGGATCCCCTTACTGCCTGGCTGCAGAGAAAAGGACTGGGGAATCTCTGTCCTTATTCCCTTTCTTTGTCTCAAAAGTGAGACATCCTGATATTTCACCAAAGCCCCCCATCGAGGCTCCTAGAATAAATTGTAAAAGAAATAATAATAAAAAATAATTTATCAAAAAAAAAATCAAAATTAAAAGTTAGTAATATATATATATATATATATATATATATATATATATATATATATATATATATATATATATATATTATTATTATACAGATGCATGTGTGTTTGATCTTTGGGGTGGACACCCTAATGCAATAGGCTGCGCACACCTATGGATGGAAGGATGAATAGGTAAAAATAAATGCAGAAAAATAGCATTGGCCAGCAATCAGTCAACATTCATTGATGGATTCATTGCTGCCATTATTAATTTCTTTAAAGCGGAACTAAACCCTCCTATCCTTTACAGCCATGGAAAGTGCAATCTTGGCCTCTGTTTGATCTTCAGTGACCACGCTGCTGCATGTGTGATCATTTATGACACCATCAAGAAGCAAAAGAAGTGGCTAGGATTTTTTTAGCCAGTTTAAACATTACAGATGACATTCAAAAATCTCACAGCTAATTTAGCAGCATTAAAAAATACAATTATGATTGTTCACCTACCAATCCAGACAATGTTTAATAATCACTATATCATTGTACCACTTCTTGATTTAGTGTGTAGATGACACAAAATAATGTCTTATATTACATATAATATATTTCATTTTGAAATGACCCGACATGTTTCCAACAGATGTCTTCTTCAGGGGTGCCTGTGGTACATTATATGATATAAGTTAGAAAGAACAAGACAGCCATGTGTTCTAAACTTAAAGCTTATGCCTCCTGTGGTATATGTGGACAATCTGAAGACTGGGCGGCTAGAAGAGAGTCACATGGGTTGCATAAAATATGCCACAGTGGAACTCTTCTGCAGTATCCTTAGCATAATAGCGGTCCTCAAACGAGCCCAAAAGTGTTGGAGAGCATCTGACTCTCTGCCATATTGGCCTCTGTTTGATCTGCAGTGACCATGGTGTTGCATGTGAGGTCAGTTATGACACCAGCCATCTGGTGGCTTGACAGTTAGGTTAAGAGCACAAGCAAAGTGCCCCAATTATCACTTTCGGCATACTTTGAATGTAACGGTTTTGGGAAACGGTTAAATGGATTGGTTTAGTTCTGCTTTATGTTAAAATGAGGATGATGATAAGGATGTTTCTACTACACAAATACTGACGTTTTGTCCGATGACATATGGGTTCCTCAGGGAGTGCAGGTGGTGCTACGTGTTGGTCAGGATGAATGCGTTTCCTGCTTTCCATGGTTGATAATCTAAGCTCTCCATAAAGGTTTAGATTTAGATAAGGGGGCTTAGCTTTTTAAAGGATGTGGCTTAGGTTTTGACTATGGTTAGGTGTGCATAGGCAGCCCGAGCTTCATCTTCCCCAATGTAAGCAGCCCTCTAATCCACTACTTTAAGGGTTTGTTGAACCATGTAAGCAGAGCTCCCAGGTTGAACACTTGTGTATGCTTTTCTTGAGTGCAGTGGAAATTAGCATGTCCTGTTTATACAGGCATACTCCACTTTTAAGTACACAATGGGGTTTATTTACTAAAGCTAGAAAGTGCAAAATCAGGCTCACTTCTGCATAGAAACCAATGAGCTTCTAACCCCAGCTTGTTCAATTTAAGCTTTGGTAATAAAAACCTGGAAGCTCATTGGTTTCTATGCAGAAGTGAGTCCGATTTTGCAATTTCTAGCTTTAGTAAATAAACCCCATTGTGTACTTAAAAGTGGGGTATGCCTGTACTCTTTTTTAATTTGAACCAGTTAGTGTGCACCTTGAATGCTTTTCTTGGCAGTTTCAGCAGGAGGTCTGCTTTGACTCCCTTTGGGCTGCTGTCGATGTAACCAGGGTAGGTAGAACTTGGGTTGTCTCCAACTGCCAGGGTTGCCAACTGTAATTTTATGGACAGTTTGTTAAAAACAATCCTTTTTTTTCCCCATCCGTAAATGTCCGTGGATGGGACAAACTGTCCATAAAAAAAATGGAGGCTGGCTTCTCTAGTAGTCTACAGCTCCAGGGCAGTTTACACAGTCTACTCTGAAATTCTTTCCACTGCCCACTACTGTCAAAATTATTGGTTGCTAGGACCGCCTAGCATCCTAGCAACCAATGAAGTGCTTGCACAGGCTGGAGGAGGATGTAACTTCTTTCTCCTGTTATAGTACAAAAAAAAATGACTGCTCAAGTGAGTGAGCAGCAAACACATTAGGTGATATTATCCTAGATGACACAATATAAATCAGTGTGTTGTGCTTAAGAGTGAAAAAACAATTGTATTCAATAAATATAAGTAAATATGCAATCTGTCAATCAATAAGTATATACAAAGTGTCTAACTAATAAGAAAAAAACAATATACTGTATGTGATATAATCAAGCATATGAAAAAGTATGAAGAAAAATCCCCAAATAAGTCAATAAAGAAAGTCCACTAAAATGTCAATCAAAAGGTAAAAAGTCATTATTTTTTTCAAGAATAAGTGCCAGAATCAATCCAAAACCTTCACCAAGATAGGTGCAAGATGCAGGCTTACCAAATGGATGTAAGTCCCTAATTAAAGGGAAATCACAAACATCATGGCCAATATTAACAGGTATTAATGGTGTCTCCCCTTCGCTCCTTCACAGAGTCATTATACACCCACTGTCACCCAAGCTTCAACCTCCAATCTCCAACCACATTAAGGGAGAAAACAAACAAACACCCTTCATAGTGTAAAAAAACTCCTGATACCTTTATTATTTAAAGAATTGCACTCACGTATACAAATAAGAAAATGGCGTATTAAAAATACCACTCTAGCCGGGAATACAGTAACTTCCTGGTCACGTCCGGTATGCAATGACGTCAGCAAATGTCCCCGTTCTATGCGTTTCGTCTTAAAAAATATGTCTTCCAGGGCACTTCCTCCTCCTGTCCAGATTTGCTCCACCTCCCTTCCGCCCTGCAAGGATGGAACTGGAAGTGTGCCCGTACTCTGGAGCAGAACCTGACCCGACCCACCAGAACAATGAATGATGTAAGGGGAGAGTAGGGAGGGTCTAGGCAGGGAGTGAGACGTCTCCTTGTGCCGTGTGTGGCAGGCAGTCCGCTATGCGGGGATTTGGAGTTCTGCCTGTGGGGGGCGGAGGAATGGTAGCCCACTATGCAGGGACTTGTAAAACCCACTGTGGAGAATTGAGGATTTCCCAGTCCCTCACAGAGGCTCCCAAATCTAAGATGGTGGCAGAGAGACAAAGACAGCAGTGAGGACTTTGAATTGGTAAGTATGTGTTTTTTAAAAAGTCAGCAGCTACAGTACTTGAAGCAGCTGACTTTTACTTTTTTTTTAAATGCTGGTCTAGTTCCTCTTTAAGATCTTTTGCTTAAAGCGAAAGTAAACCCATCCATAAAACAGTTTCATTTCCGGCATGTGCCAGAAATGTAACATTCCCATTGGTTTTGCTCTCAACCAAACTGTCAAACCATCCAATGGCTGGTGTCATAACTGCTCACATGTGCAGCATCATGGCAGTTGTAGATTAAACAGAGGCAAAGATGGCAGCTTCCTTGGCTGAAAACGATAGCGGGGTTTACTTCCACTTTAATATCATTCTGACATGCGTCATGCTGATTAGGGCTGACTCCGCAGGGGCGTGTTGTACCTATTCAGAGAGAAACCAACTGCCTGCATGCAAAGAGTAATTCCCCTTGCACACAGGCATCATAATTTACTGTTGTTTACTCAGGAACTTGTTGACAGAAAGTCCCTGAGCAAAAAAAAAAAATGTGTGTAAAGACCTGAGTAATGTTGAGTATAGGCGGGTAAAGGTGCGTAAGCATATAGATCAGGGTTTCTCAACCAGGGTTCCATGGAACCATAGGGTTCCTTCAGAAGTTGCTAGAGGTTTCGTGAGCAATAGTCAATTTCTGCCTCTCAGATAAGTTCCCACTGACACCATTGATCTTTTTAGATATCTGTAAGGGGGTAATTCTTCCCAATGACCACAAGTGTAAAGACCATGCTTCCCACTGACCATCACACTAATGTATCATGAGTTATAGATTTTTAATTTTTAGCAGGGATTCCCCAAGACTGAAGAATTATTTCAAGGGTTCCTTAGTGTCAAAAAAGTTGAGAAAGGCTGGTATAGATGATTATAGACAAGTAAAATTCTTCTTCATTGCCAGTATTGTAAAATACTCATTTATACTCACATAAACATGCTTATAGAAGAGTAAACAGGCGTATGCAAGTAAATTACTGCACTCAAATGTAAAATTTTCTATGTTTGTTCTACGGATCTGCACTGAATGCTGTATTACTGATCTTTACTCAGCAATGTACCTCATTTCAGATGAGTAAAAAAACACAGCAATTTTTACTCCTATGTGCAAGAGGCCTAAGGCTTCATGTACACTGAGCATTAAAGTGGTTCTAAAGGCAGAAGGTTTTTTTTTTCTTAATGCATTCTATGCATTAAGATAAAAACCTTCAGTGTGCATCAGCCCCCCTAATACTTACCTGAGCCCCATCTCGATCCAGCCATGTTGCACCAGAGCCTTGGCTGTTCGGAACTCTCCCTCCTTATTGGCTGAGACACAGCAACAGGTGCCATTTGCTCCCACTGTTGTCAATCAAAGTCATTGAGCCAGTGATAAGACAGAGGGGCGGGGCCGAGCTATGTGTGTCTGAATGGACACACAGAGCAGCGGCTCAGCTCAGGTGCCCCCAGAGCAAGCTACTTGCTCTGGGGGCACTAGACAGGAGGGAGGGGCCAGGACTGCCAGC
This sequence comes from Aquarana catesbeiana, assembly GCF_042186555.1. NCBI lineage: Eukaryota > Metazoa > Chordata > Amphibia > Anura > Ranidae > Aquarana > Aquarana catesbeiana. The sequence continues at coordinate 658,510,336 of NC_133327.1, forward strand.
GAAGGACCTGATAAGAGGAGAATTTGGGCTGCTGTGTGCAAAGCCACTACACAGGAGCAGGTGAATATAACATGTAAATATAACAAATATAACAACACTTTAACTCTGGTGCATGAGACTCTGGTGTTTAGGTGTTGGTGGAAGGCATGGCGCACTGTCCAGCCCCAATATTGGCAGCCTGTAATCTCTGAGAGGCTGACAGCTGCTGCAACTGAATGGTCCACTGAGCAGTACTAACATTTAGGGCAGTATGCACCTAAGGATGAATGCCCAGAATACAAGCAGTCTGAATTCTGGGCATTTGTCCCTGGGCACATACTACCCTAAATGTTAGCACCACTCTGCCAGCAGCAAGGCTTGGGGGTGCACCTGTGCCTTCCATGTGTACCTAAACACCGGAGTCTCGCACATCAGAGCTAAACAGCCAGTGTGCATGAGGCCTAAAGCACCTTCTCTGCAGTAGGGTGACAGGGGACAGTCCTTCTACCAATGGAACTGCTTTCTACATGAAATAAACTAGAAGACTTTGCAGGCCTTTTGATTTGATGCACCTGGAACGTGCTGTTTGCCTCTTACCATAGTAGAACTTTGCCCTTGGAACAGTCAAGCCTCGTACACACGATCGGATTGTTTGCCAACAAAACTGTGGAGTTTTGTCCGAAGGGCGTTGGCCCAAACTTGTCTTGCATACACACGGCCACACAATTGTTGGCCAACAATTATGAACATAGACGTACTACGTTGTTTTTCAGCTCCTTATCGCCACCCTTTAGGCTCCTTCTGCAAATTTTGTGTTAGTATAGGTTTGGTGAGTGTTGATTCACGCTTTTCATCTCGCACTTTTCATTTCGCACTTTTGATTTCGCGCTTTTCAGTCCAATTTTGAATGGCCGTTCGTCAACCAGACATGTTGCGGAATCGGAGGAAATAACGTGTTATTTATTATTGGCCTTGGAGTTATTGCTTTGACATTATTTTTTGGTTGAATAAGAATGATTTGATTTTGTATATTTTCTATATTTTAGGATGCATAGAATGCACTTTTTGGTTAAGTTCTATTGGCAGATAGCATGTCTAATTTTATTTGTTTTATTTTTTTAATGCACAATAAAAAAATTGTGTAGAATAATACTTGGCAGTGTGTTTTACTTCAAATGACAATTTGGGAGTAGACATTTGTTGGAAGAAAGTCTGACAACAATTGTCCGATGGAGCATACACAAGGTCGGATTTACCGCCAACAGCCTGACATCACACATTTCCCGTCGGAAAGTCCGATCGTGTGTACGAGGCTTGAGTTGTGAAGCTCAACTGTAGGAGAAGTCTAAGATGTGGTCCTGGTCTGAAGATGCAATTTAGGTACCTTCAGCGCCCACAATGTATGGGTCTTGAAAACGCACCTGTGTTTTTCGCACTGTAAAGTTGTATGAATTGTTTGCTTATGAAAAAAAAAAGTTTTACGCATTGTGATTGTAGATTGCTTGTTTTTGTTGTTCCTGAGAAAAGTAAGATCATGTTTCCAATATCCCTCGCATTGACCGCCCTCGGAAAATGTCTACACTATGGAAGGTCACCGAATGGCTTTCATGGAAAGTATTTAAATTTTGAACATCACCTGTGATGGATAACGTTACTGAATACACCTGAAATTAATAATTAAACAATCAAAGTAGTTTAATAATGAGCAAGGCCAAGGGTTATTATTTGGGGGTTGATGGATAGTAATTGAAAACCATACTTCATTATTTATATTTATATCATTCACACATTAAGGCCTAGTGTGTTTGCAAGCAGCTATTCTTTCTACACTTCACAAACATTTCAATTAAAAGCTCATTTGTCTTGTTGTGCGGCAGCCAAATTCATGGGCACATTGGCTGTATGGTTGGCACTCTTCTCTTGAAGCTGTGTGGTCCTGGGTTTATTTTCCACAATCCAATCTATCTGCATGGACTTTGTATGTTCTTACTTGCTTATGTGGATTTTCTTTGGCAATCCAAAGACATACGTGTAGAGTAATTGGCTTCAATCCAAATATGTATGTGACAGCGGATGGTAAGATTAGGCTGAGGTTGATGCCAGGACTTCCTTGTTTGGAATATGTTTTTGATATTGAAAAATATTGCAAATATAAAAGACAAAAATTTATTCAGCTTTGTCTTCGATAAAACATCATTACCCCCCCCCCCTTATGACCAGGCCATTTTTTGTGATACGGAACTGCAATACTTTAACTGACAATTGAGCGGACTTGCGACGTTGTACCCAAATAACATTGATTTTTTTTTTCTCACAAATAGAGCTTTCTTTTGGTGGTATTTGATCACCTCTGTGTTTTTTTTATTTGTTGCGCTATAAACAAAAAAAGGCTGACAATTTTGAAAAAAAAAAGAAACAATATTTTTTACTTTATGCTATAAAACATACCCAATAAAAAATTTTTAAAAAATCAGATTTCTTCATCAATTTAGGCCAATATGTATTCTGCCACATATTGTTGGTAAAAAATAATCCCAATAAGCGTATATTGATTGGTTTGCGCAAAAGTTATCGCTTCTACAAATTATGGGATATATTTATGGAATTTTTATTTATTTATTTTTACTAGTAATGGCGGCGATCAGAAATTTTTAGCAGGACTGAGACATTATGGCAGACAAATCGGACATCTAACTGACACTTTTTGGGGACCAGTGACACCAATACAGTGATCAGTGCTAAAAATTATGTACTGTCGCTGTACTAATGACACTGGCAGGGAAGGGGTTAACATCATGGGCGATCAAAGGGTTAAATGTGTCCCTAAGGGTGTTTTCTAACTGTGTGGGAGTGCTTTGACTGGTGGAAGACAGAGATCCGTGTTTTTGTTTAGCAGAAACACAAGATCTTCATCTTTCCCTCTCATAGAACGGCGGTCTGCCGTTCTGCCTCTCCTGAGAATGATCGCCGGGTCCTGGTGGACATCGGTCATTGGCTCCCGCTGTGTCCAATCTCAGCGAGACCGCCACAGACCCTGTGCACAAAATCACATACAGGTACGTGATTTCACACAGGAAGGCCGCTCTGCCGCAGTATATCTGCATGGGGCGGTCCAGAGGGGTTAAATGTGTTTTTTAAATGAAAGCAGTCTAAACCTTGGTTTTAAATCTTGCTACTTCCACGCAATTTCAAAGCCACATGTCCTCTCTTTTGCCTTATGGTAACCAATGTGTATGTTCTGAAACATATTAGCATCTATCTCTTCAAGATAAGTTAAGTAGAAAATACTTCTTTCTTACTCTCTCCTTTATCTTTACCCTCTTTATCCCATTTTATTTTAGTTCTCTGGCATGTCTTAGTCCATTGGTCTCCATACTATGGCCCGCAGGCCAGATGCAGCCCTTTGCTTGCCTTTATCTCGGCCCTTGGGGACTATTCCTCTCACTGTTATGAGGCACCATTCATCCCACTGACACCAACAGTGGGACATACAGTATCTCACAAAAGTGAGTACACCCCTCACATTTTTGTAAATATTTTATTATATATTTTCATGTGAGAACACTGAGGAATACTGTCCCCTCAAAATAACTCGACACACAGCCATTAAGGTCTAAACCGCTGGCAACAAAAATTAGTACACCCCTAAGTGAAAATGTCCAAATTGAGCCCAATTAGATATTTTTCCTCCCCAGTGTCATGTGACTCGTTAGTGTTACAAGGTCTCAGGTGTGAATGGGGAGCAGGTGTGTTAAATTTGGTGTTATCGCTCTCACTCTCTCATATTGGTCACTGGAAGTTCAACATGGCACCTCATGGCAAAGAACTCTCTGAGGATCTGAAAAAAAGAATTGTTGCTCTACATAAAGATGACCTAGGCTATAAGAAGATTGCCAAGACCCTAAAACTGAGCTGCAGCATGGTGGCCAAGACCATACAGCAGTTTAACAGATGAGAATGGTGACAATGACCTTGTGGAGGAAGACAACTTGCCCACATCCCTATGAGACTATATATTAGAAACTGGTTTTCCTCTGATGGGACTTTATAAGGCAAGAGTCTTCAAAAATATCAAAAACATGTATAGTTTATTTGGTATCAAAAAGATTAAAAATATAACAAAACAACATATATAAATACTGAAGAAAACATGAAGGATGCTACAAAAAAGGTGTGGACAATAACAGTATGCTTGTAAAGGTACACTGTGAACATAAAACCACATCAACTATACAAACTGGAGTCTAACCCACACGGGCCCTGTATAGTTGATGTGGTTTTATGTTCACAGTGTACCTTTACAAGCATACTGTTATTGTCCACACCTTTTTTGTAGCATCCCTCATATATTTTCGCGCATATGCGTTTGCGTAAATTTGCACACATTTGCGCGCATGCGTGGAAGCTTGTTTTCGGATTGACAATGTCAATGGACAAACCTGTGTGAATTTGCGTGAATGTGCACGTGGGGCGTAAATTACTGACCAAAAATGCTGATTTTTCTATTTTATTTTTTTTTTACTGAAAAATACTCAGCGCTTGTTTACGCTCCTGTGTGCATAGGCACATTACATTTAATGGGCTGTATTTTAGCTCAGTAACAAAATAAGCTGTACTGAGCATTTTCAAGTTGCAGTTTGCAAGAGGCCTTACCCTTGTGTCCCCCCCCCCAATCTCCTACTTAATTGTTTCTTTAATCCCACATTGGTAGCCTTCAGTCTTTATACATTATGTAAATGGCACCATATAATGTTTACTCCCTGTTGCCCACTGGTATATTTTACCCATTCTTTGTGAATGTAGTACCCATTTATTGTAGCAATATTATACAGTTTCCATTTCCTGGTAGAAAAATTACTCTTATGCGGATTTTCCGACGGAAAATATGTGATAGGACCTTGTCGGAAAATCCGACCGTGTGTGGGCTCCATCACACATTTTCCATCGGAATTTCCGACACACAAAGTTTGAGAGCAGGCTATAAAATTTTCCGACAACAAAATCCACTGTCGGAAATTCCGATCATGTGTACACAAATCCGACGCACAAAGTGCCACGCATGCTCAGAATAAATAAAGAGATGAAAGCTATTGGCTACTGCCCCGTTTTATAGTCCCGACGTACGTGTTTTACGTCACCGCGTTCAGAACGATCGGATTTTCCGACAACTTTGTGCGACTGTGTGTATGCAAGACAAGTTTGAGCCAACATCCGTCGGAAAAAATCCATGGATTTTGTTGTCGGAATGTCCGATCAATGTCCGACCGTGTGTACAGGGCATAACTGGTACACACCTGTATTGTAAAGAGTGCCCATTTCTTGAAGTGGTGATATACACAGGTGAGATGCACTTCCTATGTATCGGGTGCTGGAGCTACAATCTTCCAATCAGATACAGTTCCAAAGAGTCATTGCATTCCAAAAAGTTTTTTACTTATATCACCAGTTTTATTGACAATAAAGAATTTGGTGATACAAGCATGACATTTTTGGAGTGCAATGACTCTTTGGAAACCTTCTATCTATCTATCTATCTATCTATCTATCTATCTATCTATCTATCTATCTATCTATCTATCTATCTATCTATCTATCTATCTATCTATCTATCTATCTATCTATCTATCTATCTATCTGTGTGTGTGTATATGTGATTGATGTGTGTAAAATATAAGGTATATTATTATATATATATTATATTATTCTTTAATAGGAGCAAATAATTACGCTCTCTGTACTGTAACAATTTGCCGTGTCCACAGCCAAAAGTGCCTATGAAGGTCGTGTGTGCCTCAGAACTTGACCACAGAGCAATGGAAGAAGGTGGCCTGGTCTGATGAATAATGTTTCCTTTTACATCATGTAAAAGAATGGTTTTGGGAACACAACAAGTTGGAGGTATTGATTTGGCCTCCAAATTCTCCAGATCTCAATCCAATTGAGCATCTGTGGGATGTGCTGGAAAAGCAAGTCCGATCCATGGAGGCCCCACCTCGTAACTTACAGGATCTACTAGTGACGGCTTGGTGCCAGATACCCAAGCATACCTTCAGAGGTCCAGCGGAGTACATGTCTTGATTGGTCAAGACATGGACTTGACTTTCCACCCATTTTGGATAGAGTATGAGAGGGTTATAACCCCTGCCAGTTTTGCGGTAAAAAGGGAACCTACTCAAGATTAATTGAGTAACCATGTTATGGTTGTTGGTTTGGTAGTGCCAGATACCCCAGCATACCTTCAGAGGTCCAGTGGAGTCCATGTCTTGATCGGTCAGGGCTGTTTTAGCAGTAAAAAGGGGACCTACTCAAGATTAATTGAGTGACCATGTTATGGTCGTTGGTTTTGTAGTGGCTAATCGGTTCATATAGATAAAAATAAGTATATAAAAATTATAGGATGTATGGGGTTTTTTTTGCACTTACACTACTTCTGCTGTCCTCTTTAGGAACAATGTTTGATAATGATGTTTGTTGCATTTTTCCTCTTGCTTGATTAAAGCATATTAATTATGATATTGTTCTTTCATAAGTAAGGGTTGGCTTGGTATTCATCGTGGGTGATTTTGGGAGTAGGTATTGCCTAATTATTGCCTTCTTATTGCGGAATACCTACTGCATAAATGGCATGGCCAAACAAGGACTTCTGCTGTGGTGTACAGGACCCAGAATGTAAAAATGGATGTTCCGTTGATAAATGTGCCATCATCAGACTTTATCTCTCATGAGCGATCACTGATAATGACACTTTATTGCATGAGCATGCATGATGTCAGCTTAGCAAATGTTCCTGAGTGTGGAGTGTCCTGTATAATTTGTCCTAGTGCATCGTAATGGCGTTCAGGAATAACCTTGACACAAATATTTCAACATTACATTTCATATTTCTAATTTAATGCTTCCTGTAATTAAAAAGAATGTTATATTGAACAGAAGACTTTCAAAGAATGACTTACACAAGGAGAAGTTCCTTCGTGATTAGCAGAATAACATTTTTCTATTCTGGGCGTTTTTTTTTTTTTTTTTAACAAGAACTCATTTTGTGGCAATCTGGGTTGTATTATTGAAGGAGGATCAAGGGCATTTGCCCCAGGCCTGTAGGTCTCTTTTGGATGGAGCTACACTATATTGTCAAAAGTATTGGGACGCCTGCCTTTACACGCACATTAACTTTAATGGCATCCCAGTCTTAGTCCGTAGGGTTCAATATTGAGTTGGCCCACCCTTTGCACCTATAACAGCTTCAACTCTTCTGGGAAGGCCGTCCACAAGGTTTAAGAGTGTGTCTATGGGAATGTTTGACCATTCTTCCAGAAGAGTTTTTGTGAGGTCAGGCACTGATGTTGGACGAGAAGGCCTGGCTCGCAGTCTCCACTCTCATTCATCCCAAAGGTATTCTGTGGGGTTAAGGTCAGGACTATGTGCAGGCCAGTCAAGTCCCTCCATCCCAAACTCACTCATCCATGTCTTTATGGACCTTGCTTTGGCCTGGGGCAAATCTCCTTGATCCCCCTTCAATAATACAGCCCAGATTGTCACAAAAGTTCTTGTTAAAAAAAAAAAAAAATGCCCAGAATAGAAAAATCGTATTCTGCTAATCATGAAGGAACTTCTCCTTGTGTAATATTGAAGTTTACGGACTGGGATGTCATCAACGTTTATGTGCATGTAAAGGTAGGTGTCCCAATACTTTTGACAATATAGTGTAAATTTTAAATTGTATGTAAAATCTCATGAAAAAAATCAAATAATAAAAACTCTTTTTTTCCCCATTTTGGATAGAGTATGAGAGGTTTATAACTCCTGCCAGGTTTTGTTTTTCTGTCCCATGTGTCCCACGATGGAGATTTTCCTTCACTTCCTGTCCCATAACCAAAAAATGTAAATGAGAGGAAATAGCTGCAAAGGAATTCCTGGTTGTCACCAGAACGAATGTCCCCTTATAAAGATTTCCTCTCTATCCCTGTGCTGGTGACAACTCAAAATTTAGGGGTTTCTTTCACTTTCACATTGGGTCATAATAGTAAACAGGACAAATGTAGAGAGCAACTCTCCCCAACAGGGGGCACAGACAGCAATAAAAACTGACAGGTGTTCTAACCCCTCTTAGGATAGATTTAAATGTGTGTCTAAATCTCCCCTGCCTCTGAAGCCCAATCTACACTTGCTCTCCAGAGGCTACTGAGGCATTGAGGAAATGATGTGACACAACCTTACCGCCTGTATTAACCTCATTTTTTTTCAGACAAACCGAAATCATATGCATTTCATGTGTTTGTGGGGTGTTTGGGGTGCTTCCCCATTCAGTTAAATGTGTAGCATTCAGCGAGGTTGTCGCATGCCGATCGATACAAGTTGGGTCAACTTTGCCGCGGGCGCAAAGCATTGCAACCATGGTATGTAAACACCCAATTCACTGCCTATTACAGCTTAAGGGGGGAGGTCAGTTGGCAGGCAGCAAAAACTCGGCTAAACTGCACATTTTTTGCCACCTTTCAAACACAAGTCTAATTGAGACCTTAAAGTGGATGTAAACCCCATTCATGAAATCTGACCTGGGCACATATATCTGTAGTGTTTACTTATCTCTCTCCAAAGCCCTAAGTCCCGTGTCTTTCTGTTCCTCCTTTCCTCAGTTATCAGCATGATAACTTCTGACAAGTTCTCTGACACAGGAGATAAAAGTAGCTGGAAATTTGTGTCGGGGAGGGAGCTTAGAGATAGATAAGCAGAGAGCTTGTCTATTCACAGCACAGCTCTTCGTTCCTCTGCCTATGTGTACGGGGGTGCCTTTCCTCCAATCAGCTCACACACAGTGTATACCCAGACTCCCCTCCCCCTGCTCAAACAGGAAGAAAGATTTATAACATGATCTGCACTTTCTAAATGGTGTAGGAAGGGAAAGACAGAAGATATTCATGTAAAACTTATGTAGGGAGATTTTTTTTCATCCCTGTGTATCATCTGAGGCTGTTCACTTCACTGGGTATATGTGAGGGCTTACATCCACTTTATTGCTCCGTTCACACCATGGCATTTTGGATCGCACAAACAAAATCGCAGGACGCCTGTTTTCCAAAAGGAGTTCCGGAACTTCTTTTGTGCGACAGGCATCCCGCGATTTTGTTTGCACAATTTTACCGTGATTCATCGGGCGACAATCGCTGCAAAAATGCCCTGCTATTTGGATACCATTGAAAGTAACTGGGATCACAAGCGCAATTCCACTCGCGATCCAGTACACCATGATGTGAGCAGAGCCTAAAGCGTATGTAACGCTCACCTTGTAACCCATTTAGTTTAAAATGAAGGGCCAAACGTTTGTGTATAGATATAAAAAAGCATTATAAACACTCCCCTCCCCCCCTTTTATTTATTTATTTTTCTTATAAGTGATCACATTTCTTCTGTTTTCAGCTGCTTTTGATCTGGGGGAGGAGAAGCAGCAGGACACTGATCTTCCCAGTAAGGGGGGGGCATGTCATGTCAGGACAAGTCTGATCATTGGAGGAGAGCAAGCTGAGTTCCCAGCACAGCTGGAGAACTGACCATGGTGTGCTGTCATGCCTAGTGTGGTTCATTTTTAATAGGAAATTAGAAGGACTGGCAGGAATACAAAGGAAGCAATACAAAGAGAACGGGAGACTTTGTCATACAATTAGCCAACATCCGTCGGAAAAAATCCTAGGATTTTGTTGTCGGAATGTCCGATCAATGTCCGACCGTGTGTACGGGGTATAAGGGCGCCCCCCCAATCCATGCGTCCAGCCCCCTGATCTACATGCAGCGTGCCAGACGTATGGATTCCAATGAGGGTATTTTTTTTTTTTTTTGAAACACGTGATTAGAGCCTGAGACTTTAATAGGCTTCAAAAAAGGGTGGGCTTGGGGCGCGGAGCATTGCACCTGAGCCCATCCAGTTGTGTGACAATAGAGAATGAATATTCGCTATTTTCACACATATTCTCCTACCAGCCACTCAGGAAGCGGGTCATAAGGGGAGAAGGAGAAGTGATCTTATTGGCCAAGGAGGAGGGAGGAGAAGACTGACCCACCCACCAGCCGCCACTGTGACTTCAGAGATGGCTCATCCTCAGTGGCTCCATCATCCATCATCCAGCACTCCCCGGATTTCACAGAGGAGGGAGGAGGAGGGGAGATCGGAGTCATCCCAGGCAGGACATTCGCCTCCTAAGGGGGCGGGAAGGGGAGGGGGGGTGTTGCTGGTGTTCCCCGCATTTATGTCTGTCTCCTGGGGGGAAAACTGACTCGTGTCCCACCGAGAGGGGGGTGGCATTTGTAAAAAAAAAAATTCAGCCCTTAGAAGCACTTTCTGCCCGCCATATAGCAGAATGACGTGCGCAAAGTGGTTAAGTTATCCTGACTGGACGTCCAGCAGGATAAGCCGTGATCGCGCGGCGATCGTTGGTGTGGTGGGTCAGTCTGAAACACCTCTGATGTAAACTCTTTACCATGTAATCAGCTGTGTCCAATCACAGCTCATCACAGCCTAAACAGGAAAAGCTGTGTTTCGGTTTTTCCTCCACTAGCACTGACAGATGCGAGTAGAGGAGAGCCGATCAGCTGCTGTCTGGACGGGGGGGGTCTGCACTGATTGATTATCACTGCAGCCCCCCCCCCCCCCGAGGATGCCCACCCTTGCCCACCAGGGATGTCTACCCAGGACCACCAGGTATGCCCACCCATGACCACCAGGGTTGCCAATCAGTGCCCATTAGAGGTGCCAATCAGTAATGCCTGCCAGTGCCTCCTCATCAGTGCTGCCTATCAGATCCATCTTTCAGTGCCCATCAGTGTCACCCATCAGTGCCACCTATCAGTGCCCATCAATGCCACCTATAAGTGCCCATCAGTATGGCCTCTAAGTGCCCATCAGTGTCGCCTATCAGTGCTACCTATGAGTGTCCATCAGTGCCGCCTCTCAATGCCCATCAGTGCTGCTTATCAGTGACACCTATCAGTGCCCATCAGTGCTACATATTAGTGCATCATCATCAGTGCCCATCAGTGCCATCTCATCAGTACGTGTCGGTGCAGCTTATCAGTGCCCATCAGTGAAGGAGAAAACTTACTTATTTACAAAATTTTATAACAGCAACAAAGAAAAACTTTTTTTTTTTTCAAAATTTTCGGCTTTTTTTATTTGTTTAGCAAAAAATAAAATCCCCGTATTGATCAAATACTACCAAAAGAAAGCTCTATTTGTGGCAACAAAATGATTAAAACTTAGTTTGGGTACAGCGTTGCATGACTGCGCAATTGTCATTTTAAATGCGGCAGTGCTAAAAAATGCACAGTGTGGCGCTATTATGTGAATACAGTATGAAAAAACTAAACATAAATTATTCAAATCATAAACATCTCATGTGAGCACTTATGACAGTGACTAGTGAAAGAATAATACATATGTGTGTTTAGATGAATTAAACATCAAAGGCAAAATCAAATATAGAGTCCATAACACCAAAAAGAAAAAGTCTGTGATAGCAGTGTATAAATGGTATGCAGGTGTATTTCCTGTATATGCAGGAAGATCAATTAGACCCGGTAGCCTGGTAGATGAATGGACCATAAACGACCAGAGGTGCACAGAAATTTGAAAACGGTGCCAGGACCATCACCAGAAGATATGGAGGCTTACCAGAAGTAGTGGCCCGAAATAGCGTATGCTAAAACAGGTCAAGAAGGCTTGGTGACCAACTGGTCTAGATGTATTGTCTGGTTAGATGTCATCACCACACCAACGGAGGGAAGGGGGGGAAGCAATCAGCACGATTTCCTCAATAATAATCACACCACCAAGCCAAGCGAAAGATTCGTGTACCATGTGAGGAATGAAAACACTCACATAGTGTAATAACGTATTAACTTGGATTTATTAAAAATAACAATAAAAAACAAACTCACATTTTATGCAGATCAAACAGGCATGTAAATCGTATAGCGGTAGTTGTGAGGGGTCCACCCAACATGTTTCAACTAAAAAAGTCGTCTTCTGGGGTGTGGAACCCTCTCTCCCCACCGCTCTATTTATGGACAAAGAATGACCCCCACTGGAAGTGTCCGAAACCGGAAGTAATTAAGATGACCCTATTTCCGGTCAGGGGGGCATATATAAGAAATTCAAAAAAATCACCCATTAGTAGATTCAATATCAAAAATCTCATAGTCCTGTGTGAGGTCCGAACTATAAGACCAATGTACATTACTGTATAGATCGGCTTTGGTCCGGATGGTTAAATCCGTAACCAAGCCTCACTCTCAGTCCCTGTATGCAGTGGGTGGAAGCGCCTCCACACAGCTGCGCTCCACCCTCAGTGCCAAGCCTCGTTCCGACACGGTGGCGTGATAACATCACGCCCATAATTCACGTCCGTGCGTTCCAAGGGTATAATCCAAGCCTCGTTTTCGATCGGCCGTCGAATGACGCGATGACGTCACGCGCACGATCGAATAACGATGGCGATGCGCTTCAGGCCTTTAGCCAAGCCTCATTTTCAATAGGATTAGTCACATCCAGCAACATAGTCAGAACAGGAAGTGACACCCAACCTCCTATTGAGGGGACGGAAGGGACAGGAAATGTCAGCAAAGGTGGATGTACTGCTGAAATTATGAGTAACTAATGAGCATCTTTAAACTTAATTAAAAGATCAGACAAGTTAAACAAGTTATCTAAAATGTAGATCGTATACAGCGATACTTTATCTCATAATCTAAATAAACAGTTCAGATAAAAAAACTACCGGACACTGCCAGTAGGGGGCATCAGACCAATATTATGTACAACCAAGGTGATGAGTTACCATGTACAATACATTAGCATGAATGCAATTAAGAAGAAATATCATATGCCTACCCAAACAATACCAAAATCATCTCATATCGAATTGGCATACATATTAACATTTTAAAATATAAGATTAAAAAACTAAAAAAAAAAAAAAAAAAAAAAACAAAAAGTCTGAATTCAAGCCCGATTAATAAAGGAATTGATGTCCCATTCTACATTAATACCCTGCGGAAAATGAGACCCCAATTCATAAATCCAGTATGTCTCCAAGCGGGAGACACCCCTAAGAGTCGACCCCCCCGCCATGGGGCCGTGTATCTATCTATGACAAGGAACTGGGTGCCAGCAGGGTTTCTATCATGGCACTCCCTATAATGTCTTGGGACAGTGTGTTTGGTGCTACCTGCCTTAATAAGATTAATATGTTCTGAGACACGTACAGTAAAGGATCTAATAGTACGGCCCACATATTGTTTGCCACAAGGGCAAGTTAGCAGGTAGACAATCCCGGTGGTAGCACATGTGCAAAATTGCTTGATTGCATATGTACGGCCAGTTGTAGTAGAGGTGAAGTCTTGACTCGCCCTTCTACCGCAAGTATTATATTGACAGACCAAACATTTCCTGCAAGGGAAATAACCAGTCAGATTGTGAAAAAAGGATGGTTTCTTTGGTGGGTCAATAACATTAGGTGCCAGCTTGTTCCTGAGAGATGGAGCACCTCTAAAAACCACCTTAGGAGTATCAGGTAACAATGGTCCCAATATTCTGTCCGTTTTTAAAACACTCCAGTGGTGTTCAGAGACCTTTTTAATGTCTTTATATTGCATAGAAAAAGATGTCAAGAATGACCACTTAAATTCATCACTGGATTGTTTAGGTTTGTCCTGTAATAGTAGCTGGCGATCTACATTGCTGGCATTCGCAATCTCTCTATCTAAGTCAGACGGGTTATAACCCTTCTCAACAAACCTATCTTTAAGTAGTCCGGCCTGAGCCATATAGGTATCTTGATCAGTACAGTTCCTGCGTAGTCTTAAGAACTGACTCCTGGGAACTGATTTGATCCAGGAGCCATGGTGGCAGCTATCAGTCGATATATAACCATTTCTGTCGGTGGACTTAAAATATGTACTGAAGCTAAATCTGCCCTCTTTCCTATCAATGACCAGGTCTAAGAAATGAACAGAGGTGTTGCTAGCCTCGAATGTCAGGGCAATGCCCCTGTCGTTGGTATTCAAGACTGTCATGAAATCCAACAGGTCCGCATGGCTACCCGTCCATAGGAGGAGGACGTCGTCTATGTACCGAGCCCACAGCAAAAGATGTGGGTTGTTCATGGCATAGACGACATCCTCCTCCCACTTGGCCATGAACAGGTTGGCCAAGCTGGGAGCAAACTTTGCTCCCATAGCCACCCCCCTATGCTGGCGATAGTACTTGCCATTGAACCAGAAATAATTCCGTTGTGTCGTGAACTCAATAAGGTCAACAATGAAGTTGATCTGGGGTGTGGCCAGGGAGATGTCCCTATTCAAAAAACATTTCACCGCATCCACACCCTCACGATGCGGAATGCAGGTGTATAAGGACGCTACATCCGCGGTGGCCATAATAAGGTCACCAGAATGGGAAACGTCTGTTAATATCCTGATCACATCCTTCGTATCCTTTAGATAGGATGGCATCTTGCGTACAGAAGGCTGGAGGAAAAAATCTATATATTTCCCGATTCTGGAAGTGACTGAATCGATGCCACTGATTATGGGTCGACCTGGGGGGTGGAGGGGGTCCTTATGAACTTTGGGCAAATAATATATAACTGGAATCCGTGGGGCAAGGGGAACTAAAAATGATCTCTCTTTTTTGTTTAGAATATATGAATCATAACCTTTCGTTATCAAGTTCTTCAATTCTTTCTTATACTTATGTGTTGGATTGCTCGATAGCTCGGTATAAGTTTCTCGATCTCCTAAAATGCGATGCATTTCCTCTAAGTAATCTGTTTTATTTTATAGGACTATGCCACCGCCTTTATCGGCGGGGCAGATGACCAAGTTTTTATTTTCACACAGGGTTTTAAGGCCCACTGTGGATAGAGGATTGTGAAATTTACGTTTAAGTGGAATCTTCGCTAGATCTCGTATCACTAGTTCTTTAAATAAATTAAAGGTGGGTGGAAGTTGCGTTGGGGGGCTGAAGAGGGAGGGATTAGATAGATCGGAATGTACCGTGCCTGACGTTGCCGCCCTGGCTACATTCCTGGTGGGGTTCGAGATAATATATCTTTGAACATGAATTTTTCTTATATACTTGTGAATGTCGATGAACGTATTGAATTTGTTAAGTCTATGTGGGGGGGCAAATTTAAGCCCCTTATTGAGGACACCTTTCTCTGCCTGCGTGAGAACAGTGTTGCTCAAGATGAATACCCCCTGACACATTACGTTCTTTTTCGTTTTTCTTCTCTGGACCCTCCTCCCTCCTCTGGTCCCTCTCTTGTTTCCGGACCTCTTTTTCTGTTCAAAGGGTCCTCGCGAAAACCCCGGGTAGTACGTGAGTCTGGATACGGTTGTCTATAAGGAGATGAATCGTACCCAGCACTTGGAAACGGATAAACGTTTTCACTATAGTGATCATGTAACGGGGAGTATCTATTATAGGTAGAAATTGGTGGATGTCTATAGTGTGATGAGGAATTAGGGTAGTATGGACGGTGAGGGGAGTCATGGTAGCGAGCCGGGGAATCTCGGTGATATGAATTCTCCCATTCGCGATATTGATAATCATGACCATATTGATCTCCCCTATTACCTCCTCTACCTCTCTCTCTCTCTCTCTCTCTCTCTCTCTCTCTATATATATATATATATGTGTGTGTGTATATATATATATATATATATATATATATATATACTGGTATATACAGTGGGTAAAATAAGTATTGAACATGTCACCATTTTTCTTGATAAATATATTTCTAAAGGTTCTATTGTACCCGGAGCAATCCGCGCTAACCTCAAAACTCTACAGTGATGTTAAAAAATTATTTGAACAAAATACAAATAATGGTGACAAAAAATATTGACAACAAATAATAACAAAAAAGAGTGCTGCAACCCAAACAAAACTTGAATATCCAGTTCTATCAAATAATAAAATAAATTCAGGTGCGCTACTAATATCAAAATCAGCAGTGGTTAAAGGTACTCCTTCAACTTAAGGTTCATATTATTTAAACATTAGGTATAAATAAATTGATTATTCCAATAATGTGCAGTCCACATAAAATGTTTCTCTTAGGGGTGTACTCACTTTTGTTGCCAGCGGTTTAGACATTAATGGCTGTGTGTTGAGTTATTTTGAGGGGACAACAAATTTACAATGTTATACAAGCTGTACACTCACTACTTTACATTGTAGCAAAGTGTCATTTCTTTAGTGTTGTCACATGAAAAGATAGAATAAAATATTTACAAAAATGTGAGGGGTGTACTTACTTTTGTGAGATACTGTATATATACAAGGAAAATCAGGGGAAATCTGTTAAATTCTGTACTGTTCATCTGTGTGTGTCTCTTTGTTGTGCCTTATTTCCTTTTAGTAAATCTAAAGCAAACGGAACGCATGTAAAGGTCAGAAGTTTGCATTGAATTAAATGGTAGCGGTGTTTATCAGATTAACAGCTGCTAACCCAGCTGCTCACTGCAATCGTGGCTCGGTAGGTAGGTTAAATTGCTGGCTTTCAGCTCTTCCCACGTGTTCTGTGCTGAAGGCTCTCAACAGAGCTGGAAGAAGAAATCTTGTTAATGCAATATTTAGGTACAATAGTATTACAGGTATTTAGAACGCGGAAAGAAAGAAGTAAGACGCAGGTTTATTCAGACTAAACCGGCAGATTTTTTAACGGCCTCCCGCATTTGGCTCTTAGATAAGATATTTTGTTGCAGGGATTTATGGCGGGTGGAAATCCCTCTTTGGTTGGTGGTCTGTAGCTGGCTACAGTAAATGTCTGTATGGATACAGATTGCTACAGTTACATTATCCACAGCTGCTATATACACTATATTGTCAAAAGTTTTGGGACACCTGCCTTTACACGAACATGAAATTTAATGGCATCCCAATCTTAGTCCGTAGGGTTCAATATTGAGTTGCAGTGGTGTCTCCAGCTTTCATATTTAGGGGGGGCACATGGGGGGACAGGGACAAAAGTAGGGGGGCACCTATAAAATGCATATATATATAGATATATATATATATATATATATATATATATATCTATATATATATATATATATATATATATATATATATATATATATATATATATAGATATATATATATATAGATATATATCTATATATATATATAGATATATATCTATATATATATATATAGATATATATAGATATATATCTATATATATATATATATATATATAGATATATATCTATATATATATATATAGATATATATAGATATATATCTATATATAGATATAAATATATATCTATATATAGATATATATATATATATATATATATATCTATATATAGATATATATATATACAGTGGCTTGCGAAAGTATTCGGCCCCCTTGAACTTTTCAACCTTTTGCTACATTTCAGGCTTCAAACATTAAGATATAAAATTTTAATTTTATGTGAAGAATCACCAACAAGTGGAACACAATTGTGAAGTGGAACGAAATCTATTGGATATTTTAAACTTTTTTAGCAATTAAAAAACTGAAAAGTGGTGCGTGCAAAATTATTCGGCCCCTTTACTTTCAGTGCAGCAAACTGACTCCAGAAGTTCAGCGAGGATCTCTGAATGATCCAATGTTGTCCTAAATGACTGATGGTGATAAATAGAATCCACCTGTGTGTAATCAAGTCTCTGTATAAATGCACCTGCTCTGTGATAGTCTCAGGGTTCTGTTGAAAGCTCAGAGAGCATCATGAAGACCAAGGAACACACCAGGCAGGTCCGTAATACTGTTGTGGAGAAGTTTAAAGCCGGATTTGGATACAAAAAGATTTCCCAAGCTTTAAACATCCCAAGGAGCACTGTGCAAGCGATCATTTTGAAATGGAAGGAGTATCAGACCACTGCAAATCTACCAAGACCTGGCTGTCCCTCTAAACTTTCAGCTCAGACAAGGAGAAGACTGATCAGAGATGCAGCCAAGAGGCCCATGATCACTCTGGATGAACTGCAGAGAACTACAGCTGAGGTGGGAGAGTCTGTCCATAGGACAACAATCAGTCGTACATTGCACAAATCTGGCCTTTATGGAAGAGTGGCAAGAAGAAAGCCATTTCTCAAAGATATCCATAAAAAGTCTCGTCTAAAGTTTGCCACAAGCCACCTGGGAGACACACCAAACATGTGGAAGAAGGTGCTCTGGTCCGATGAAACCAAAATCGAACTTTTTGGCCACAATGCAAAACGATATGTTTGGCGTAAAAGCAGCACAGCTCATCACACTCAACACACCATCCCCACTGTCAAACATGGTGGGGGCAGCATCATGGTTTGGGCCTGCTTTTCTTCAGCAGGGACAGGGAAGATGGTTAAAATTGAGGGGAAGATGGATGCAGCCAAATACAGGACCATTCTGGATGAAAACCTGTTGGAGTCTGCAAAAGACCTGAAACTGGGACGGAGATTTATCTTCCAACAAGACAATGATCCCAAACATACAGCAAAATCTACAAAGGAATGGTTCACAAATAAACGTATCCAGGTGTTAGAATGGCCAAGTCAAAGTCCAGACCTGAATCCAATCGAGAATCTGTGGAAAGAGCTGAAAACTGCTGTTCACAAACGCTCTCCATCCAACCTCACTGAGCTCGAGCTGTTTTGCAAGGAAGAATGGGCAAGAATTTCAGTCTCTCGATGTGCAAAACTGATAGAGACATACCCCAAGCGACTTGCAGCTGTAATCGCAGCAAAAGGTGGCTCTACAAAGTATTAACGCAAGGGGGCCGAATAATTTTGCACGCCCCACTTTTCATTTTTTTATTAGTTAAAAAAGTTTCAAAAATCCAAAAGATTTCGTTCCACTTCACAATTGTGTCCCACTTGTTGGTGATTCTTCACAAAAAATAAACATTTTATATCTTTATGTTTGAAGCCTGAAATGCGGCAAAAGGTTGAAAAGTTCAAGGGGGCCGAATACTTTCGCAAGCCACTGTATATCTATATATAGATATATAGATATATAAATATATACTGGGGCCCTTTACTACGACCCCACAACGGCCCTTTCACATGTTCTGCAGTGAGCTCCCTTCCTACTGTATTGGGGCCCCCCAGGGTGACAGAAAACAAGATATATATGTCACCAGCATTCCAAGAAAATATAAGGATCCAAAGCAGTGGGAGAACTATCAGGGTTGCAAAGGTTGTCTTGCTCCGGGCCCTGGTGCTCTGCCACTGTGGGGTTCCCCAGCCTCCTCTTGCTGTCTTGCCCCTGCTATTGACTGCGCTGGTCTGGCATCTCTTGGAATTTACAGGCTGGTTCTCCTGTCTTAAGGATGGGAGAAATCAGTCTGTTTTTTTCAGTAACTGAGAGTCCTGGTGGAGTCTTTCCTGCAACTCGCTCTTCTCCCTGCCAATGAGGATGCAAGGGAAGGAGCAGATCGGGCCGTGGTTGTGTGAGTGCTCGCACTATGCAGTGTCAGCGAGCAGAGGGAGGGGGGAGGAATGACCCGCAGGAGCTGACTGGGGACTCTCTCCCTCTTAGACATTGATTTTTTTTGTAAAAAAAAAAAATTTTATGGGGGGGGGGCACATGGTGGGGCACAGCATAATGTTGGGGGGTCAGGGGCCCCTCTGGCCCCCCCCCCCCCAGGGACGCCATTGTTGAGTTGACCCACCTTTTGCAGCTATAACAGCTTCAACTCTTCAGGGAAGGCTGTCCACAGGGTTTAGGAGTGTGTCCGTGGGAATGTTTGACCATTCTTTCATAAGCACATTTGTGAGGTCGGACACTAATGTTGGACGAGAAGGCCTGGCTCGCAGTCTCCACTCGAATTCCTCCAAAAGGTGTTCTATCGTTTTGAAGTCAGGACTCTGTGCAGGCCAGTCAAGTTCCTCCTCCCCAAGCTCGCTCATCCATGTCTTTATGGACCTTGCTTTGTACACTGGTGCTCAGTCATGCTGGAACAGGAAGGGGCCATCCTCAAACTCTTCCTACAAAGTTGGGAGCATGAAATTGTCCAAAATGTCTTGGTATGCTGACACCTTAAGAGTTCCCTTCACTGGAACTAAGGGGCCAAGCCACACCCCCTGAAAAACAACCCCGCACCATAATCCACCAAATGATTTGGACCAGTGCACAAAGGTTATCAAGTCACCAAGGGAGGAGGTGTAGATAGATAAGGAAAGGGGTCCAATAACAGAGCCTTAAAGCAGAGTTCCACCCAAAAATGGAACTTCCGCTTTAAAGGCGGTGACCCCCTGACATGCCATATTTGGAGGTGACCCCCTGACAAGCCACCAACTATGGCCAGCTTTAGATTGCCTTTGTTTATAGAAACTGGCTGTTTTTGTGTCTCGACATTACAATATTGAATGCATCTCCATTCTAAGGATCTTTTGATCTTAAAGTAATTATTATGGAATGCCGTTTGGTGTCCTTGTTAGGTAAAATACCCTGAATTCATTAAATTATATTCTCTTGGATAGCCCTTATTGGTTAGCAGCAGCCAAGTATATATTTTCTGTTAAATTTGTAATTTGTGTTTGCAGGATCCCCACGAGCCTCATCAATTGCAGCATCACGCATGGAGCAGGCCATGTCAGAGATAACCAGGCACAGCAGTGCTCCGAAGCAGGGCCCAATGCAGCAATGGATCACTCTCGAGCAGATATGGCTTCAGGCTGGTGAGTGTCAAAACCCCACACATATAATGAAATTCAAATGGGCTGCACACCATTCTGATTCACTGTTTTGACAAAAGTAGAAGTATCTCAGCCAGTAAGACTATACCTGTATTTTTAAAGTGGATGTAAACCCAATGTCATCCTTTCTAAACTACTGCCATAGGGGTTATCTATAAGGATATACATGCCTCCTGCATGTATCTTTACCTGTCAAATGTCTCCCCTCTCTCTGTTATGAGACCCGAAAAACTGCAGATTATGTGGGTGGGTCTGTTGTCTGGAGCTCGGTGGGTGGAGTCGTGATGTCAGTAGACTCCCCGCCCACCTCTACACTCCCCTTATCAATATGCATTTTCTCCTGTGTATTTCTAACACTGAACTTCTGCTATGATCTCTAACATCCAATGAAAAGACAGGAAAGTAACCACATGACTTCAGCATGCCAAATCATGCCGAAGTGTGGAACAGCCAATCCTTGCAGAGCTGCTGAAGAAAGGAGTGGGGGAGGGAATTAAAAAATAATGCATGTGTCTTAGGCTAGTGGACAAGATGTAAATCACCTGTCACTCACAGCAAGGGGGAGGATTTGACAAAGTTTTTCTCTGTTTGTCAAGTTTTATCTCACTGAACAATAAAAGAGGATTGCTCAGAGATGGATTAACTCTTTGTGGCAAGACTGGGCTCAAATGATAGGAAATCTTATACTCTACATTATGATATAAAAAAAAATTCGGGTTTACATCCATTTTAAGTGCAAATAATAAAATTATAGAAAAGATCCTATTTGCCTGGCATAGGCAATGCGGGCACTTTTCTTTCCTTCTGCTCTGAACTGTTTTGCTCTTAGCCTCTACCTCTACCTCTTAGGTAGAGCTGGATCTAAATTGTATCTGTCACATGGCAGCTTCAAACATTCAACATCTGCAATTGCTCTCTAATCTCAGGCCATATACTCATTTTTGTATTTAATAACAATAATCAATATGTACAATTTTGGGACTAATACTGTATGTGACCTTCCACTTGGAGAATGGTTGCTGCCATCAGAGATTCAACACTACTGCTCAGTCAGATCTTGGATTATAAGACAAAAGGCAACACGTTGCCATACCATTGTTCCTAATTTTTACAGACAGTCTACTGACTGGAATGGTGCCAGCTGATTGGAGAAAAGCCAATGTAGAACCAATATTTAAAAAGGGCCCAAAATACATCCCTGGGAATTACAGACCAGTTAGCCTAACATCAATAGTATGTAAACTCTTGGAGGGGATGCTAAGGGACTATTTACAAAATTTTAGTAATGAATGAATGAGTGATTTGTATAGCACTACCTATGCGAACTGAATCGCCTCAGGTCACTTATTGTCACTTGGTGTCCATCTGCGGCATAGCGTGCTCCTTTACCCCATAGGGTCCCAACCCGCTTACAAACACATACACATACTATGGCCAATTTTTTTAGACAGGGTCTAATTAACCTACCAGCATGTCTTTGGAGTGTGGGAGGAAAGCGGAGTACCCAGAGGAAACCCACACAGGCACAGGGAGAACATGCAAACTTCAGGCAGATGGTGTTGCTGCTAGGTGAAAGTGCTAACCACTACACCACTGTGCTGCTGAGAACGTTATCATTAGCAGTAATCAGCATGGATTCATGAAGAATCATTCTTGCCAAACCAATCTATTAACCTTCTATGAGGAGGCGAGGTGCCATCTAGATAAAGTAAGGCCCATAAACATGGTGAATCTGGATTTTGCAAAAGCATTTGACAAAGTTCCTCATAAACGTTTACTGTACAAAATAAGGTCCGTTGGCATGGACCATAGGGTGAGTACATGGATTGAAAACTGGCTACAAGGGCGAGTTCAGGGGGTGGTGATAAATGGGGAGTACTCGGAATGATCAGGGGTGGGTAGTGGGGTCCCCCAGGGTTCTGTGCTGGGACCAATCCTATTTAATTTGTTCATAAACGACCTGGAGGATGGGATAAACAGTTCAATCTCTGTATTTACGGACGGTACTAAGCTAAGCAGGGCAATAACTTCTCCGTAGGATGTGGAAACCTTGCAAAAAGATCTGAACAAATTAATGGGGTGGGAAACTACATGGCAAATGAGGTTTAATATAAAAAAAATGTAAAATAATGCATTTGGGTGGAAAAAATATGAATGCAATCTATACACTAGGGAGAGAACCTCTGGGGGAATCTAGGATGGAAAAGGACCTGGGGGTCCTAGTAGATGATAGGCTCAGCAATGGCATGCAATGTCAAGCTGCTGCTAACAAAGCAAACAGAATATTGGCATGCATTAAAAAGGGGATCAACTCCAGAGATAAAACAATAATTCTCCCACTCTACAAGACTCTGGTTCGGCCGCACCTAGGGTATGCGGTCCAGTTCTGGGCACCAGTCCTCAGGAAGGATGTACTGGAAATGGAGCGAGTACAAAGAAGGGCAACAAAGCTAATAAAAGGTCTGGAGGATCTTAGTTATGAGGAAAGGTTGCGAGCACTGAACTTATTCTCTCTGGAGAAGAGACGCTTGAGAGGGGATATGATTTCAATACACAAATACCATACTGGTGATAAAACTTTTTCACAAAAGGGAGTTTAACAAGACTCGTGGCCACTCAATAAAATTAGAGAAGAGGTTTAACCTTAAACTACGTAGAGGGTTCTTTACTGTAAGAGCGGCAAGGATGTGGAATTCCCTTCCACAGGCGGTGGTCTCAGCGGGGAGCATTGATAGCTTCAAGAAACTATTAGATAAGCACCTGAACAACCGCAACATACAGGGATATACAATGTAATACTGACATATAATCACACACATAGGTTGGACTTGATGGACTTGTGTCTTTTTTTAACCTCACCTACTATGTAACTATGTAACCCATCTGGAAGTATGGGAGCTGCAATCATTTTATCCACTTGACCTCCAGAAGGTTTTACCCCCTTCATGACCAGGACATGTTTTGCTATTCAGCATTGTGCTACTTTAACTGGCAATTGCACGGTCATGCAACACTGTACCCAAATAAATGGTAATACCAAGTATTACCAGGAGGGCGGACTTTAAAGGCTAAGAAACAATGGAGTGGAGACAGTATAAAATGTTCAAATTTATTAAGGTTTAACAATTACATAGAAAAAAATCATAAATAAAATGTGTAGCATTTATGCATCCATGTATAATGTGCAGTGAGCCCTTGTATGTCCAACAACGTACAAAGTTGCTTAAGTGGCCCTTGCTCATCAAAAGGTTGGTCACCCCTGCTGTACATTGTGCTAATGACACTTGCTAAGTGACAGGAGTGATCAGGAGGGCAATCAAGAGGTCAACTGTGTGCCTAACAAGCGTATGCAAGTGTATGGGTGCTTCTTTTACTTACAGATCTGGCTGGAGTCTCTCCGTGCTCTCAATTCTGAGTAGTAACTGAAAGCAGGGAAAAAAATCCAGCCAGAATCTGTGTTTGTGTTTACAATCACACAGAACTCTGTGCTGTGATTGGCCACAGCTGATCAGCAGGTATAGAGCCAAAATCATTGGCTGTAACCTGCTGACAAACTCATGCTGTGTCCAATCACAGCACAGGTCAGCAGGGGGCATGCCTCTAAACCAGAAGGTTCACCGTGATGTACGGGTGCGTCGCGGTGCTTGCGGGAGCCGCTCACCAGCGGTAAATGTACTGGGCTGGTGGCAAGTGGTTAAAGGTTTAAGCTCAAATGCTGTTAAACACGCTTCACTACTTTAAAAATTGCTGCCCTGGA
This sequence comes from Aquarana catesbeiana, assembly GCF_042186555.1. Classification (NCBI taxonomy): domain Eukaryota; kingdom Metazoa; phylum Chordata; class Amphibia; order Anura; family Ranidae; genus Aquarana; species Aquarana catesbeiana. Next base: position 658,534,797 of record NC_133327.1, read on the forward strand.
CGAAGTGTATAGAGGGGATGGACAAAATAATATGAACGTCGATATTGTTTGAAGTTTCAAGAGCAACAGTTTCTATGGTGCACACATAAAGCGTAGCAAGACTTCATCGGTGAAGAAGAACAATTGGTAAAAACCAAAATTGAACAAGGACCATTAAACGCTAATAAGTATTGAGGCTAAACAACAGAACTACTGCAGGAAAAGTGACAGCAGAACTGTAGATCAGGGGCACTAACTTTAAAGGCTTGTTACAAGTCTTTGGTTTGCTGGAAAGTTAAAGCAAGGAGGGCCCTGGAAGTCGCACATTGGAAACCAGTGGCAAGAGCAGTCTCCATGTCTCTGTCTTGGCAAATTCCCATAAGACATACAGGCATACCCCGCTTTACGTACAATCGCGAGTACGGACGCAATGGCGTCTATGGGAAATCTTGGTCAGCTTGACATGGCACTGCTCCAAGTTTTTAACATTGGTGTCAATGGGAAATCTTAGTCAGCTTGACATGCACAACTCCCGGTTTTTAACATTGGCGTCTATGGGAAATCTTGGACAGCTTGACATGGCACTGCTCCCGAACCATTAATGACAGGGACATCAAATTTGGGGAGCACCGAGAGTGGACCCAGGACTACAACATATCCGATTTTGGACCAGTTATGCCTGTAAATGACTATTATTCCCCGTACACACGGTCGGATTTTCCGACGGAAAATGTGTGATAGGACCTTGTTGTCGGAAATTCTGACTGTGTGTAGGCTCCATCACACATTTTCCATCGGATTTTCCGACACACAAAGTTTGAGAGCAGGATATAAAATTTTCCGACAACAAAATCCGTTGTCGGAATTTCTGATTGTGTGTACACAAATCTGACGCACAAAGTGCCACGCATGCTCAGAATAAATAAAGAGATGAAAGCCATTGGCTACTGCCCCGTTTAGAGTCCCGACGTACGTGTTTTACGTCACCGCGTTCAGAATGATCGGATTTTCCGACAACTTTGTGTGACCGTGTGTATGCAAGACAAGTTTGAGCCAACATCCGTCGGAAAAAATCCTAGGATTTTGTTGTCGGAATGTCCGATCAATGTCCGATCGTGTGTACAGGGCAATACAATGCAGTACATGCATTGAGAAGTGAAAAAAGGTATTGCTTCACTTTAAGTACATTTTCATTTTACAAACATGCTCTGGTCCCATTGTGTACTTAAAAGTGGGGTATGCCTGTATGTTTACTTTTATCATGAAAGTGTAAAACTAACTTAAGAGAACTGTTCTCTCAAAACACATCATTTTAGTTTTGGGATGGTTGCTGTCAGAAAGAAAACTTTCATTGCCTTGCTCACAGTTCCCAACTTTCCCCAACTTCCATAGCCATTCCAATGTGTTCTCACTCTTGGATAGGTCTTATTCTTGTTATTATTTTATTTTTTTGATCTTACAACATGGAAAAATGCAGTGAAAGAAATGAGATTCTTCTTTAGTAGCACAAGGAATGAGGCACCATAACATGTGAGGAGGTAAAATGATCTCCGATGAAGATTCTACCACTGGGGTCTCTAAAACACCCCAACAGTGACCGAACCAGAAATGTAGCTTTTGCTACTAATTCTTAGATCATCTGTTTTCGACACTTAACAGTCTGAAGCTGTGGATGTTTCCTGCATTAGAGCTAAGGTCATTAATATAATGTTTTCTCTAGAAGCCTTTACAAAAAAATATAAATTTTTAGCCATAAAATTTGTGTGACATTAAAATGCACATTTCTTATCAAGCAATATGGCCTGTCAGAGGAGGTCTCTCAGATGAATCCAAAATACCTGCATTAGCTCTGCCTGCAGCATAATTTAAAATGCTGACAGAATGTTGATTTAGATTCTGTCCTAGTTAAGCTCAAATCTCATTTTATACAGTACAATACATGACAACTTATGTGAAAATAAAGATTTTTGCAGTGACATCTATAATTGTCGCACATAAATGAGATTAACGTCATTTTCAGTACTGAATGAACAGAGTTCCACAGGAAATTCAAGATACAAAGTTTTATTATAATTTTATATTTTTCTGTTCTGTTTACTATATATATATATATATATATATATATATATATATATATATATATATATATATATATGTATATATATATATATATACCGGTATATAAAATATAAATATATGTGTATAGTATTTCACAAAAGTAAGTACACCCCTCACATTTTTGTAAATATTTTATTATATCTTTTCATGTGACAACACTGAAGAAATTACATTACACTTTGCTACAATGTAAAGCAGTGAGTGTACAGCTTGTATAACAGTGCACATTTGCTGTCCCCTCAACATAACTCAACACACTAACGTCTAAACCACTGGCAACAAAAGTGAGTACACCCCTAAGTAAAAATGTCCAAATTGGGCCCAATTAGCCATTTTCCCTCCCCAGTGTCATGTGACTCGTTTGGTCTCAGGTGTGAATGGGGAGCAGGTGTGTTAAATTTGATGTTATCGCTCTCACTCTCTCATACTGGTCACTGGAAGTTCAACATGGCACCTCATGGCAAAGAACTCTCTGAGGATCTGTAAAAAATAATTGTTGCTCTACATAAAGATGGCCTAGGCTATAAGAAGATTGCCAAGACCCTGAAACTGAGTTGCTGCTCATAAGACCATACAGCGGTTTAACAAGACAGGTTCCACCCAGAATAGACCTTGTCATGGTCGACAGAAGAAGTTGAGTGCACGTGCTCAGCGTCATATCCAGAGGTTGTCTTTGGGAAATAGACGTATGAGTGCTGCCAGCATTGCTGCAGAGGTTGAAGGGGTCAGCCTGTCAGTGCTCAGACCATATTCTGCACACTGTATCAAATTGGTCTGCATGTCTGTCGTCCCAGAAGTAAACCTCTTCTAAAAACGATGCACAAGAAAGCCCGCAAACAGTTAACTGAAGACAAGAAAACTAAGGAAATGGGTTACTGGAACCATGTCCTGTGGTATGATGAGACCAAGATAAACTTATTTGGTTCAGATGGTGTCAAGCGTGTGTGGTGGCAACCAGGTGAGGAGTACAAAGATAAGTGTGTCTTGCCTACAGTCAAGCATGGTGGTGGGAGTGTCATGGTCTGGGGCTACAGGAGTGCTGCCGTCACTGGGGAGCTACAGTTTATTGAGGGAACTATGAATGCCAACATGTACTGTGACATACTGAAGCAGAACATGATCCCCTCCTTTTGGAGACTGGGCCGCAGGTCAGTAATCCAACATAACGACACCAAACACCTCCAAGATGACCACTGCCTTGCTAAAGAATCTGAGGGTAAAGGTGATGGACTGGCCAAGCATGTCTCCAGACCTAAACCCTATTAATCATCTGTGGGACATCCTCAAACGGAAGGTGGAGGAGCGCAAGATCTCTAACATCCACCAGCTCTGTGATGTTGTCATGAAGGAGTGGAAGAGGACTCCAGTGGCTACCTGTGAAGCTCTGGTGAACTCCATACCCAAGAGGATTAAGGCAGTGCTGGAAAATAATGGTGGCCACACAATATTGACACTCTGAGCCGAATTTGGATATTTTTACTTAGGGGTGTACGCACTTTTGTTGCCAGCGGTTTAGACATTAATGGCTGTGTGTTGAGTTATTTTGAGAGGACAGCAAATTTACACTGTTATACAAGCTGTACACTCACTACTTTACATTGTAGCAAAGTGTCATTTCTTCAGTGTTGTCACATGAAAAGATATAAGAAAATATTTACAAAAATGTGAGGGGTGTACTCACTTTTGTGAGATACTGTGTGTGTGTATATATATATATATATATATATATATATATATATATATATATATAAATTATATTTCCAAAAGTATTGGGACACCCGCCTTTACACGCACATGAACTTTAACGCCTTCCCGACCAGCCGCCACAGTTATACTGCGGCAGGTTGGCCCCCCTGGGCGAAACAATGTTACCTTACGTTGCTTCGCCTTTTGACCACTAGAAGCCGATGCGAGTGCCCGGCGGGTGCGATGACTGCCGGGCACCCATAGCAGAGCGAGAACTGGGATATGTGTGTGTAAACACACAGATCCGGTTTTCTCAGGGGAAAGGAGACAGATTGTGTGTTCATACTAAGTATGAACACCGATCTCTCTCTCGTCCTAGTCAGTCCCATCCCCTCCACAGTTAGAACACACCTAGGGAACACAGTTAACCCCTTGATTGCCCCCTAGTTTTAACCCCTTCCCTACCAGTGACATTTATACAGTAATCAGTGCATTTTATAGCACTGAGCGCTGTATAAATGTCAATGGTCCCAAAAATGTGTCAAAAGTCCCGATAAAAATCGCTGATTTAACCGCCATTACTAGTAAAAAAAAAAATAATAATAATAAAAATGCCATAAATCTATCCACTATTTTGTAGACGCTATAACTTTTGCGCAAACCAATCAATATACATATCAGCCTAAACTGAAGAAAAAATTTGTGTTTTTTTTTTTTTTTTTTTTTTTTTTTAATTTGGGATATTTATTATAGCAAAAAGTAAAAGATATGGTAGGTAATTTACTAAAGGCAAATCCACTTTGCTCTACAAGTGCACTTGGAAGTGCAGTCACTTTAGATATGAGGGGGACATGCAAGGAAAATAAAAAAACGCATTTTTGCTTGTACATGTGTAGCACTAACTCTCATGGAGCTGCTGGTTTAAGCGGGCTTGTTACCTTCACTCTCCTTCCCTTTATTTCACCACCATCGGGTCTAGGGTTCCGTTGAATTTACCACTGGACGATACACGCACCAACACTTGAATAGGTTTTCAATGCTTTATTGAACAGTTAACGAAGGAAGTAGCAGGAAAGAGGCAGAAGGGAAACTGCAGGGAAAGCTCAAATACCTTTCTGTAGGATTCTTGACAAATGTCCTTTAGAGTTAAATATTAAAATAGAATGCGCTCCCCTCGTGGGACACACTCTTTGGTTCGCCTGGATAGGCCTCTCACACTAGCCTAGCAGCCAGTACGTAGCACGAACAAAAGTCTCTGCCACAGACTTGCTTGGGATGAACCAGTACGATCCTCTGCCACAGGATGTATGAGTTTTATGATGAAAGTCAATCACAGTGCTTGAACCTTTAAGCCAACCCGGCAACACTATGCTGTATAGTTACTTTTAGGATACGTCCTCCAAGCGAGTCACCAGGCCCCTCTCCAGACCAGCACGCTGCGTGATCCTTCCATGATGGGTCCTCCCCTGGGATCTCCTCAGTTGTCCAGCTTCTTCACTCCGGACAGACAGCTCAGGACCATTCCTCGGCTGCTGTGGTAGGCCCCAGACAAGCTTCTGGGCCCACCCATGCGTCGCAGCGATGCGGGCCTCCAGAACGGAGGACCACGAGGTAGCACTCTAACGCATACCTGTCGGCCAGGAGGGCCAGCAGGTGGCTGTAAAAAAAAACCCTGCTAACATGGCGTCTGTCCCCTAAATACCCTCTTCCAGAACGCAACTCGGAGGACCACCTCCACCGAGTTGTCTCCGGGACAGAAGAGCATACATACGCTTTGACACGTTGCCCTTCCAATACTAGCCAATAGTAACAACGACACCCACCGGCCCAGTATGGAAATACATGCAACGTCAGCCAAGCTGGAACAGAGGCAAATCTAACTTCCCCTAACGAGCAATTCACTAAATTTACCTATCAGATGGTAGATCGCAAATCTACCAGTGCTACACATGATTGGGTGATAAAATCAGCAGAGCTTCCTCTCATTTCAGATCTTCCCCCCAGAACTAACGCGACTGCACTTCCAAGTGCACTTGCAGTGCACTTGTAGTGCAAAGTGGATTTGCCTTTAGTAAAAAAAACCCCATTATGTTTTTTTCAAAATTGTCGCACAGAGGTGATCAAATACCACCAAAAGAAAGCTCTATTTGTGGACATCAATTTTGTTTGGTTACAACATCGCATGACCGCACGATTGTCAGTTAAAGCTACACAGTGCTGTATCCCAGAAAATGGCCTGGTCATTGAGCAGCTAAATCTTCCGGGGCTGAAGTGGTTAATGGCATACCAGTCTTAGTCCGTAGGGTTCAATATTGAGTAGGCCCACTCTGTGCAGCTAACACAGCTTCAACTCTTCTGGGAAGGCTGTCCACAAGGTTTAGGAGTGTGTCTATGGGAATGTTTGACCATTCTTCCAGAAGTGCATTTGTGAGGTCAGGCACTGATGTTGGACCAGAAGGCCTGGCTCACAGTCTCCACTCTAATTCATCCCAAAGGTGTTCTATCGGATTGAGGTCCAGACTCTGTGCAGGCCAGTCAAGTTCCTCAAAAAAAAGTGAAAATTGTTAAAGAGTAGGGGAGGAGGAGGCAAACAAGTAGAACTTCCCCATTTGGGGGAATTTCCGCTTTATATAATATACAGGTTGGGAGATTTGTCCATGTTTGGCCAGCCAAGCAAATTCAAAGCAGGTGCTGACCAGTTGATGCTAAAAGAAGTCTTTATGTACCCCCAAATCTCATTCTTTCAGGCAACAGCTGGGGTCAAAGTGCATGCATCTACAACTAGAAGGAGATTGCATCAATTCAACCTGCATGAGAGGCGTGTTAAAAAAAAAAAAAAAACAATTCTCCATTGAACATATAGGTTAAGACCAGGTCTCCTGGTGTGCCGAAAACTGATCATTCACAGAGTTGTTTGGTAACAGTAACAGCAGACATGTTTGCCGCAAACCAAAGCCAGCATTTCAGTAAAAGAACCTAACAACAACTGTGAAGCATGGTGATAGAAATGTAGTGGTTTCGGGTTTTGCTGCTTCAAGGCCTGGGCAGCTCACAGTCATCGAGCCAACTATACCTTCTTCATCATATCAAAGTTTGCTTAATGAGAACTTGAGGCTGTCTATCCAAACGTTGAAATTTAATTGAAAATTAGTCTTTCATTACAATAATGGTCTGAAATGCACTAGCAGATCCACCAATGACACACTCAAAAAGAGAGAATGTAGGGTTATAGGCTACCCTAGTCAAAGCCCCTGATTTAATACCCCTTGAAATATTATAGGGGAACTTTGAGACAAACACACATCATACCAGCTTTTGATACCAAGGGTGTATTTACTTTTTCCACTGTACGTCATTACACGAATTGATATTTGTGTTGAATAAAAGATTGATCGTGCATTTTTTTGTTAGCACTGTTTGATTAAAGATCCCATGTTTGGCTCTTCAAATTTGTTGAAGTCCATAATTTCTATAGGGTGTAAGTAGCTATTCACACGACTGTAACTCTAATGCCGTGTACACACGACCGGACTTTCTGGGAAACTAGGTCCGCCGTTCCTCCCGCCGGACTTCCGGCGGACTATCGCCGGACTTTCTGAACGGACGGACTTGCCTACACACGACCGGAATTTCCGGCAGACTAGGTCCGCTGGTCTTCCCGACGGACTTTCGCCGGAGTTACGGCGGACTTTCAGAATAAACGGACTTGCCCACACACGGACAAGTCCGTTCATTTTGAATGTGACTCGGGTCTGACGGGACTAGAAAAGGAAGTCAATCTCACTGCTTTTATCGGCGAGATTGACACCTTGCGAGCCCCGTCGCGGGGCATACCAGGCCCTTAGGTCTGGTATAGATTTTAAGGGGAACCCCCTACGCCGAAAAAACAGCGTGGGGTCCCCCCAAAATCCATACCAGACCCCGATCCGAGCACGTAGCCCGAACACGCAGCCCCCACGCAGATGTTGACACAACGCTCTCTCCGGCTGGAATGCTCTCTGAGCGCTCCGATGTGACTTATATAGGCAGTGACCCCGCCCCTTATGCCGTCACAGTCCCTGGGCATGCTGGGACTGTGAGGTTTTGGGGGGCGTGGTCAACATCACCCAGCATGCCCAGGGACTGTGACGTCATAAGGGGGCGGGGTCACCGCCTATATAAGTCACATCGGAGCGCTCAGAGAGCATTCCAGCCGGAGAGAGCGTCGTGTCAACATCGGAAGAAGAGAAGAGAAGAAGAGAAGAAAAGAAGAGCAGAAGGCAGAAGTCCGGGCCACCGCTAGCAAAAGAGCGGCAAAAGAGCAGAAGATAGCGGAGGAGCCTGGCAGAAGACCCGGAGAGTTCGGAAAAGAACCGGAGAGAACCCCGAAGTCGGAAGAAGACCCCTGAAGCCGGAAGAAGACCCCCGGAGCTGTCTAATAAATTACTTTAAATACCTGTGCAGTGTTTTTTTTTTATTGACACTTTTTCCCTAGGTGAATGGGTAGGGCTACCATGTACCCCATACTCATTCACATAGGGTGGGGGGCCGGGATCTGGGGGGCCCCCTTATTAAAGGGGGCTCCCGGATTCCTATAAGCCCCCCGCCCGCAGACCCCGACAACCAATGGCCAGGGTTGTCGGGAAGAGGCCCATGTCCTCATGAACATGGGGACAAGGTGCTTTGGGGTGGGGGGCTGCAGGGCGCCCCCCTCCCCCAAAGCACCCACCCCCCCATGTTGAGGACATGCGGCCTGGTACGGTTCAGGAGGGGGGGCGCTCGCTCGTCCCTACCCCCTTTCCTGACCGGCCGGGCTGCGTGCTCGGATCGGGGTCTGGTATGGGTTTTGGGAGGACCCCATGACGTTTTTTCGGCGCAGGGGGTTCCCCTTAAAATCCATACCAGACCTAAGGACCGTAATAGGAAATTGTGTTTTTCCTATTGCAGTGAGTGCGAGATGCAGTACCCTGCCCTTGCGTTGTATCTGGTCCGTCGGACCAGCATACAGACGAACGGCTTTCCGTCAGGAACTGAGTCCGGCGGAGTTACGACGTAAAGATTTGAAGCAGTCTTCAAATCTAAAGTACGTCGGATTTCCGACCGAAACGGTCCGTCGGAAGTCCGATGCAGGCCACACACTGTCGGATTGTCTGCCAGATTCGGTCCATCAGCGTCCGTCGGACCAGTCCGGTCGAAAAGTCCGACCGTGTGTATGCCCCATTAGAGAAGCATTCATGATAAAGTGAGAATCTTGGTAATAAAATGGTAGACAAGTTGCAGTAGACAAAGAGAAAAATGTTTGGAGCATGGACTAGACCACCTTTGGTGGTCTCTTGCTTTAAGGAAGGGGTTATTTTGGACATGATGCAGAAATTAAATTGCTCTCACTTATCCTAGATGATTGCAAGGAAGTGGAGGCTGAGTTAAGGGTTGCAGTATGCAGTATGTTACGTAAAGGTAGATTGACAGTATGCCAACTTACCCCTCACTTTTGGTCCATAACTATGATGGACAGTTTTGTTAACCAATAGAAAGGCAAACAAGGGTTGCGTCAGAACTCAGCTATACTAATAGAAGTCAAGAGTTGCATAAGAGAGTGCCCAGGTTATCAGAGCTGCTTAAGCTTGACATTTTAGACAATTGTCCACTTCCAAACTTGTGACAAGTTTGGAAGTGGACAATTTTGATTTGGAGAAGGCCCCTTTCAGAATGTGCACATAGCTAGTTCCATAAAGACATAGTTTGATGTGGGGAAATTCAAGTGGTCTGCACAGAGCCCTAATCTCAATTCTTTAAGCACCTTTGGGGTGAATTGGAACAATAATTGTTAGCCAGGTCTTCTCATCCAACATAACTACTTGACCGCACAAATGCTTTTCTGGCAGAATGGGCACAGATTCCCACAGGCCTTCCAAAAACTTATGGGAGCCCTTCCCAGAAGACTGGAGGTTATACCTGCAAAGGGGAAGCAAACTCCATAATAATGCCCATAGTTTTCGATTGGCATATCCACCAAATTCATGTAGATGTGATGGTCTGGTGTCCAATACCATTTAGCCACATCCACGCACTGCTAGGTGACTTCTTTGCAGTCGCAATAGCTGCCTAATAAGACGTCTTTCGTGGTCCTTGTACAAGCTGTAGAGTTGTTATTTTGGGTTGAATTAGAACACTAATTACTAACCAAGTCTTCTCATCCAACATCAATACCTGAGCTCATAAATATTTTTCTGGCAGAATGGGCACACAATCCCACAGACATGCCAAATTGTTGTGGAAGCCTTGCTATAAGACTAGAGGCTGTTATACCTAAAAAGGGGAGGCAAACTCCATAATAATGCCCATGGTTTTCAAAGCCCATGTAGGTGTGATGGTCTGGTGTCCACCAACATTTTGCCATATCCACGCACTGCAACTTCTTTGCAGTCATAGTAGCTGCTTAATAAGACGTCTTTAGTGGTTCTTGTACAAGCCGTAGACTTGATATTTTTTATGTTGGAATAAACCGTATTATTTGTTCAAATGAATCATGTTATTAGAGTCTCTGCTGGATCCTGACCTTTCTTGACCTTGTTTGAGTTATCTTAGATCTCCAAGGGCTCAGAGTGCCATAGTCAACCTTCATAATTAAACATGTAAAGTTTTAATCAATGCAATACTGCTTTCCACTTCAAGGTTCCGATGTATCAATGCGTCAAGCTGTGTAACTGATGTTTTTGTTGTATATTTTAGAGTGTTGTGTTCTCCACCTGTCAGAAATAATAGGATTCAGATAGCATACATTTGTTGGGTAACTAGGCCAGAGGATTACAGGTTGATAATGATCAGAAGGTTAAAGGCCTCTAGCCTAGAGATGAATATTTCAATAAAATTATGAGCTGGTAAATCCCAAAACATAACTAATTATTGGCCTTTTTTTGCAAGAGAAAGGCATTGTATGTTCAAAGCTGGCTTTTGAAACCCTTAAAGTATATGTGCTGGCCAAGGCTCTATAGTTCATCATGCTGACTGATAGCAGGGAACATGCAAATTGATAGCAGGGAAGGTTCCCTTTGCACCATGGGAGCAATTAAATTTTTTTATTTTTGTTCAGGCCTACACTGTTATGATATGCTGTGAGAAGTGTCTATAGTCTATACATGGGAATTCAAATTCTATATTGTGAACGTGTCTGTAGATTTAAAGTAGAATTTTCAATAACTTTAAAACTGTGCGATTTTCATTATTCAGAGATTCGGATGTATCCGACTTTTCGAATCACAATAGTAAGGAATTTCAATGAATTCAAAATAACAAAATAACTATTATCCGAATTCGAAATGGAAACATATTGCAATAAATACAGTAAGTTATAAAAGTGAAATAAGATGATGATACCTACTTAATAGAATAAAACAGAATACAATAGAACATAAAAGAACAGAATAGATTGCAATAGAAAATAAATGAATAAAATAGATTAGAATAGAATAGAAAATAAAATATTAGAACAGAATAGAACAAAATAGAAAAAATATAGTCTTCCGAAATTCGAATTTCAAATTGATTTGGAAATAACGAATGTATGAAACAAATCCAAATATACTTAACAAATTTCAAAAACAAATAATTCTAGCCTAAGGAACATGACAAAAGAAAATTATTAACAAAACGAACAAATCCGAAACGAAACTCATTTTTCCATTGTGCACATCTCTAGCAACTTTACAAGTCTCCATAAATACCTGAAATATCATTATATAAAGCAACAGTTTAAAGTGTTACTAAACCCAGGACCCTGCATTCGCTCTATCTGGTCTCCCACAGTACGCAGAACATGGAGATGTAATTATTTTAGTAAATATAAACTGCTAAATACCTTTTCTCATCAGCAGTATATAACAGTCTTGTGACTTCTATCAGTGTCTGGTTAAAGCTTGAAGGAGGAGGTTTCATTCTACCCTGACTGCCCCTAACCTTCTGTCTGGACAGTGCTAAATGGCCCTGTGCTGATCACATGCACCCTCCCAAGAAAAAAAAACAAAACTCTGTAGCAATACACACCAAACGGAGCATGTGCAGAGTGCCCCTAAGGCTCTGTACTATCAGGAGATGGATTGGGGACAATAAAAGAAGGGAAGGATCAGAAAAGGCAGGATCAAACAGCCTTTTTATACAATGCGGAGGATTAACCCCTTAGGTTCCACAGTGAGTATAACAAGTATGTTTTACTGCATATACAGACTGATTTTACTGTTGTGGGTTTAGTAACACTTTAAGAAAAAAGAACAAAAAACTCTACCATTAAAGTAGAACTATAGCCAAAACTTTTGTTATCATTTTGGATAAGGTAAGGGAGGGTTATAACCCCTGCCAGAATTTTTTCTTTTTTCCATCTGACCATCTGTGTCCAATTGGGCAGATTTCCCTTCGCTTCCTGTCCTATAGCCAATACAGGAAGTGAGAGGAAATCCCTGCAAATTAGGGGAATCCCTTGCCCCCCCCCCCTCACCAGAACTATAGTGTCCCCATCGGAAGAATTCTCCTCTATTACTATTCTGGAAACAACACGAAATTTGGGATTTTCTTTTACTTTCACTTTTTATGATAATGGTAAACAAGACAAATAAGGGGACACCAACTGCAATAAAAAAAACTAATAGTTGCATTAATCCCTCTCCTCTCTACCCAAAACTAAAAAAAAAAAAAAAAAAAAGGTTGGCCTTTAGGCTAGGTTCACACTGACAGCGGGAATTAATATGCGTGAGTTCAGCTGAGCTCGCACGATGGCAGTCCTGACTTCGGGGGCGATTTCAGAGACATCTGTGCAGGTTTCTGCACAGATGTCTATTGAAATCGCACCCTGAAGTCGCCAAAAGTAGTACAGAAACTACTTTTGGGAATAGGTGTGGCACCACAAATGGGGCGTCGCACCGATTCGGACACCATTGCCGGCAATATAGGGTTGCCACCTGTCCAGAATTCACTGCAGTTGTCTAAGCTGAGAGTGTCTGTTAGACTCTTTCACACTGTCCAAAGCCAGAACTAACAATTCCCCCCCAAACACACACACAGAAGGGAGAGGAGAGAGGGCTCGATCTGCTCCTCTTCCCCCCACCCCTACCCCTCTGTGTCTGCCCACACTCCAATCCCCGGCGCTGTACCTCAGGAAATGAAAGTTGGGGCCGGAAAATTGAATCCAGCAGCCTCACATACATCTGGATGAGAGGTGCTGACTGCCAAGGGGTGAGTGAGCTCACCATCCATCCCTGTCTGTGATTGAAGTCTCCCCCCTTCTCTCTCATGCCTCTGAGTGGGTACACTAAGGTAAATCAGGGTTCTCAGAGCACCCCTTACATCAGATTTCCCTTTACACCAGAGGCCACAGTGTTTCCCCTTACATCAGAGTCCTCTCCATACATCAGAGTTCTCAGTGTCCCCCCTTAAATCTGGGTTCCCAGAGCATCCCTTATGTTAGAGTCCCCAGAGTTCTCCCTTACATCAGAGTCTGCAGAGTCCCCCTTACAGTGAAAGGGAACTCTGTAGATTCAGACGTAAAGGGAGAACTCTGTAGATTCAGACGTAAAGAGGGAACTCTGTAAATTCAGACGTGAAGGGAGAACTCTGTAGATTCAGACGTAAAGAGGGAACTCTGTAAATTCAGACGTGAAGGGGGAACTCTGTAGATTCAGACGTAAAGAGGGAACTCTGTAGATTCAGACGTGAAGGGGGAACTCTGTAGATTCAGATGTAAAGGGTGAACTCTGTAGATTCAGACGTGAAGGGGGAACTCTGTAGATTCAGACGTGAAGGGGGAACTCTGTAGATTCAGACGTGAAGGGGGAACTCTGTAGATTCAGATGTAAAGGGTGAACTCTGTAGATTCAGACGTGAAGGGGGAACTCTGTAGATTCAGACGTAAAGAGGGAACTCTGTAGATTCAGATGTAAAGGGTGAACTCTTGTTATTAACTTCATATGATTAGAAATTATATTTATTAGCAAAATACTGTATATGTATAGATTATACTATAAAAAAAAATTGGCATGTGCCGTTAAAGTGTTCGGGTTTGACTTGAAGAAAAGGTGGCAACCCTACGGCAATAGCTGCCAATTTGGCAAGCAGCACTCGATCCCCAGTCCAGTGAGGTTACCTGGGCTGAGTTGGTGCCATCAGCCTGCTGCAAGCAGGAGGAGGCACGCACCGTACGTTCTTGCAGGGTGCCCCCATTCAGTTAATTGGGTCATGTTTGGCAGGCAGCCCTGCCTATAAAATGTGACATAGAGGATCATTTTTGCTGCTGCATATATACACATGTCTTCTTTGCTTTTGCAACCTAAGGGGGGGCAGTTGGGGGGGGTGGTAAAACACGGCTGAGTCATGCTTTTTTACTGTCCTCCTCCACCAATGATCAGACTGCAGCATTGTAACTTGCAGTCACAAGGTGAGAGGCTGCAGCAGGGGCTGGTCCATGTCAGTCTGACTTCACACAACTTGTTACCACAATGCACGATAGTGCACCAAACACATGTTAGTGTACAATAAAGATATGCACCTCCGAAACACCTTCATTACAGGGCATAGTAGTGCACTGCCATGCATTGTTGGTGCGTTGTGTCGGGGAAAATGGCATCCCTTTCAAATTAATTAATTGTCTTAATTCAAAGGAATTCTGGTCCACTGTGGTGCATGGCAGCCCCTTTAAATAAATGAGTTGCCCTAACGCAACAAACAATAATTCACAATGTTACGTGCCTACGTTATTGCAACGGGCTGCCCATGTGTGAATGGGGCCTCAGATACACTATATTGTCAAAAGTATTGGGACACCTGCCTTTACATGCAATTAACTTTAATGGTATCCCAGTCTTAGCTCAAAGGGTTTAATATTGAGTTGGCCCACCCTTTGCAGCGATAACAGCTTCAACTCTTCTGGGAAGGCTGTCCACAAGGTTTAAGAGCGTATCTATGGGAATATTTGACCATTCTTCCAGAAGTGCATTTGAGAGGTCAGGCACTGATGTTGGCCGAGAAGGCCTGGCTTGCAGTCTCCGATCTAATTCATTCCGAAGGTGTTCTATCAGGTTGAGGTCCTCCACCCCAAGCTCACTCATCCATGTCTTAATGGATCTTGTTTTGTGCACTGGTGCGCAGTCATGTTGCAACAGGAAGGGGTCATCCCCAAACTGTTCCCACAAAGTCTGGCACATGAAATTGTCCAAAATGTCTTGGTATGCTGACACCTTAAGAGTTCCCTTCACTGGAACTAAGGGGGCAAGCCCATCCCCCGAAAAACAACTCCACACCATAATCCCCCCTCCATTAAATGATTTGGACCAGTGCACAAAGCAAGGTCCAAAAAAACATGGATGAGTGAGTTTGGGGTGGAGGAACTTAACTGACCTGACCTCAACTCTATAGAACACCTTTGGGATGAATTAGAGCAGAGATTGTGAGCCAGGCCTTCTTGTCCATATCAGTGTCTGACCTGACAAATGTTCTTCTGGAAGAATGATCAAACATTCCCTTAGGCACACTCCTAAACCTTGTGAACGGCCTTCCCAGAAGAGTTGAAGCTGTTATAGCTGCAAAGGGTGGGCCAACTCAATATTGAACCCAACAGACTAAGACTGGGATTCCATTAAAGTTCATGTGCGTGTAAAGGCAGGGGTCCCAATAACTTTGTAAATATAGTGTATCTTCTAATACAGCCAAGAACTGAACAGGCAGCAGGATTTACATCTCAGTCCAGGCCAGGAATAGATACTTATTCTGGATAATACATAAAAGTATTGTAATATAGAGGAGTGGATGGTTTATTATCCTTAGGACAAGCTCTAGGATATATTATGAGAGATGAGTTCTGACCAATCATGTTGTATACAGATTTTGTTTACAGACAAACATGAATTTTTCGAGGAGTGTAGATATTGGAGGTTTTTGATAGGTTATGGATGGTAAATGACCCAATATTGTTTTTTGCCTCTTTAACAAACTCTGGGTACACCACCCTTATTGCAGGTCCGGCTCGGTTGAATCTTTCGATATCTTGGTGTTTTGATGCACATTTTGAACTGCCTGACACATCACATTAGAATTCTTTTGTTCTGCAGACAAGAAGGCATCAGCGCCACACCAATTATTTCCCTACCTCTAATGTAAAATGATAGCATGCAAGGAGGGGAAGAGGATCAGGGCAAATAGCTGCTGAAAAATCAATGGAGACAGCTGAATTTTACTTTCTGATGACCCACATGAATATCTGGAGCCTCACTGAGCAATGGACTTAGTTCCCCTCATGTCTCTCACACCTTGTGACTGGTGAATAATGCACATTAAGGATTTCATGCCACTGTCAGAAGCTCCTTTCACATTGATCTCAGTGTGATCTCAGCGTGCTGACTCGTGGGAGCTAATCAAGCTGCAAGACCTGTAACCGAGCAGGGACTGGGAGAGGGAGATGGCAAAGGCTTGACAACCTGTTACTGGGTGTGTGGATGAATAAAAAGCAGAACTGCAAAGCGTGGAATCCGTGTATGAATACCTTCCTGTAAAAGATACTTCCTCTAGGTTTTATATATATATACTGTATATCATTATTATTATACATGATTTATATAGCGCCAACATTTTGCACAGCGCTTTACAATTTAGAGGGGGACAGCACAATTACAATACAGTTCAATACAGAAGGGACAGGAGGGCCCTGCTCACGGAGCTTACATTCTAAAGGGAGGGGGTGGTGGTACAATAGGTAATAGATGTGGGGAATGATTTGATGGGGGTGGCTCGGTTACAGCTCTTAGATGGGTGTGGGATAGACTTCCCTGAATAAATGGGTTTTCAGGGATCTCCTAAAGGTGGACAGGGTAGGAGCTGATCGAACATACCCGGGCAGGAAGTTCCAGAGGATGGGAGAGGCTTTAGTTAAGTCCTGTAGGTGAGCGTGGGAGGAGGTAACAAGGGAGCTAGAGAGCAGGAGGTCCTGGGAGGAGTGGAGGGAATGATTTGGGCAATATCTGCAGATGAGGTTGGTGATGTACCTGGGGGCCATGTTGTGGATGGCCTTGTATGTTGTGGTTAGTATTTTGAACTTTATTCAGTGGGGTAGTGGAAGCCAGTGAAGGGATTGGCAGAGAGGAGCAGTAGTTATGGATCAGTTAGTAAGGTGTATGAGTCTAGCAGTAGCATTCATCATAGACTGAAGGGGGGATAGCCTGTGTAAGGGTAGGCCATTAAGGAGAGAGTTGCAGTAGTTGAGGCAGGAAATAACCAAGTAGTGAATAAGTTGCTTTGTGGTGTCGTTAGTCAGGAAGGATCGAATTCTGGAGATGTTACAGAGCTTAAGGCGGCAAGATTTAGTAGTGATTGGATGTGGGGGCCGAAGGAGGGGTCATAGTCAAGGATTACACCCAGCACCCTGGCATGTGTGGAGGGACCAATGGTTGTGCTGTTGATCTTAATGGTAAAGTCATGGGGAGGGGCTTGGGAAGGAGGATATATAACAAGCTCAGTTTTAGAAAGATTAATTTTGAGAAAGTGGTGTGACATTCATACCGATATGTCATTCAGTAAGTTTGTGATCCGTGAGGAGATCGAGTGGATGAGTTGAGGAGTGGAGAGATAGATCTGAGTGTCATCGGCATAGAGGTGGTATTGGAAGCCATGGGAGGTTATCCACTGGCCCAGGAAAGAGGTATAGAGTGAGAATAGGAGAGGCCCAAGGACGGAGCCTTGGGGTACCCCAACAGAAAGAGGAAGAGAAGCAGAGGAGATAGAGTTGTAAGTGACACTGAAAGTGCACTGATATAGGTAGGAGAAGAACCAGGATAAAGCAGAATTCTGGAGGCCAAGGGAGTGGAGTTTGGTGAGGAGGAGCAGGTGATCAGCTGTGTCGAACGCGGCAGAGAGGTCCAAGAGTATGAGTATGGAGTACTGGCCATTGGTTTTAGCAGTTAGTAGGTCGTTGGTGAGTTTTAGTAGGGCAGTTTCAGTGGAATGTTGTGGGCAGAAGCCAGACTGTATGGGATCGAAAAGGTTGTTGTCAGTGAGGTAGGGTAGCAACTCATTTGGTCGTGGACAAGGCGTTTGATGAGCTTGAAGTCAAACGGGAGCAGGCAAATGGATGTTTTTTTAAGTATGGGGGTGACCAGTGCATGTTTGAGTGGGGAGGGAAAGGCGTATATATATCTATATAGATATATATAGATATATATCTATATATCTATATAGATATATATCTATATATCTTTATATATATATATATATATATATATATATATATATATATATATATATATATATATATATATACTGTATATGAAAAGGCTTGAAGAAAGGCAGGGATGCCTGAAATGTTACTTTATGCTGTAAGGGCTCCTTCACACAGGCATTGAATTTGATAGCACCCTTTAACACACAATAACGCATTGTGATCTGGGGTAACATTAGCTTGTGTGGTAGATGCATTTTTAGTGAGATGTCAGTCCAAACTTCAGTTTAAGGGCAGGGCAACCCACTTGTATTATGCAAAAGCAAGGGAAAAGTTCCAACAAAGATTCCAACACAGGACATTTTCCAACTTGAGCAAAACTCAATCAATGAAGCCACTGCTGTTCTCTGTGGTCTCCCAGACCACGGGTTTTTTAGGCTTACTCAGCCTTGGTTGCAACACGTCACTGTACAGGCCCACTCTTGGCTTCTAAATAGGGTTTTCCAGGCTTACTCAGCCATGGTTGCAGCACCTCCTTGCATAGGCGCAATCCTGGTCTCGAAATAATAGGGTTCCACAGGCCCACTCAACCTTGGTGGCAGCCCCTCACTACTCAGGCCCACTCATGGCCTCTAAATAGGGTTTTTCAGGCTTACTCAGCCTTGATGGCAGCACCTCACTGTACAGGCCCACTCTTGGTGTCTAAATCAGGTTCTTCAGGCTCATTCAGCCTTGGTGGCAACACCTCACTGCACACTCCTGGCCTCTAAATAGGGTTCTCAATGCTTACTCAGCCTTGGTTGCAGCAACTGACTGCACAGGCACACTCCTGGCCTCTAAATGGGGTTCTTCAGGCTTGCTCTGCCTTGGCGGCAGCACCTCCCTGCACAGGCCCACTCCTGGTTTCTAAATAGGGTTCTACAGGCTCACTCAACCTTGGTAGCAGCACCTCACTACACAGGCCCACTCCTGGCCTCTAAATAGGGTTCTCCAGCCCCCTGGACTTGCTAGCTACCTCAACTTTCTCAGTCCTCCAAACCCTCCCTTGGTCTCCCAGACTCTCATAGCTGTCCTTCACAATTCTTGGGCAAAGAATCCCCCAAACAAAGGACGTAATCTCCAGCAAGATCACCCAGCCTTCACGCAGAGCTCTGTCTGCAAATGGCAGCCCTGAGCTATTCTCAAACTTGATTTATAACGACCCTGCACATCTGTGTACTCACACAGGCTGCTGGCTTCCGATAAAACCATGAAACTGAAGGTTCCATCCTACTCAAAACAGATTGGAATCTTTAGGCTGGGTTCACACATATGCTTATTAATGATGCTCTTCAAACTCCCTGTGAGTTTTTTTATTTTTATTTTTTACATAGCTAAAATAGGAAGTGATCACTTTTGGCTCTTTGCAACCCTGCCTTTAAACACGCTGTAAACACCATTGGCACATTTAACATATATAAGGCTATATCTTTATTCTTACGGCGCTAAATCACTTTAAAAAAAATTGTGTATAAAGAATTATACATTTAACAATTTAAACAAAATACTAAAATACCACCCAAACCAAATGAGTGGATGTCAGCTCATTAAAATCTACTTTTCTCAGTACATCTTCACCCTGTAGTGCATTAATATCCCAGTTTTAGGATAAAATAATAATACAATATTTTTTAGATAAGCGTGAAATAACCAATGAAAAACAGTTCAAAGAATATCAATACATTAAAGTATAACTAATGGCAAAACTTTTTTTTTTTTCATTTTGGACAGAGTTGTGAGGGATTAGAAACACTGTCAGGTTTTTATTGCTGTCTGTGCCCCCCCAGTAAGGCTCGATTCACACCTATGCATGTTGCTTTTGGGCGTTTTTGGAGGTTTTTTTTTCATGCTTGCCACGTTTTTGAGCAGCGTTTTTGCCGCGTTTTTGCCGCGTTTTTGCCGCGATTTGCGATTTGCGTTTTTTTTTTTTTTTTTACAGTCTAAAAAAAATTAGAAAAAAATTGAAAAAAAAAAAAAAAAAAAAACCCGGCAAAAACGCATCAAAAACGCTGCAAAAACGCTGCAAAAACGGTGCACTTGCGTTTTTGATGCTTGTCCATTGAAATCCATTACATGCAAAACGCTGCTTTTTGCATGAAAAAAAGTCCCCGACCCTTTCCAAAAATGCAGAGAAACAAAAAGGCATTGATGTGAACATGTTCCATAGGAACCCATGTTAAAAAATTCCCGTGCATTTCTGCAAAATGCAAAATGCATCAAAAAACGCGCTAGTGTGAATGGAGCCTTAGGGAGATTCATCCTCTATTTTTCTCCTGTTTACCATTATCATCGAAAGTGAAAGTAAAAGAAAATCTCAAATTTTGGGTTGTCCCCAGAAAAGTATTAGAGAGGAAATCTTCCAATGGGGAAACTAGTTCTAGTGAACTGGGGGTCCCCAAGGAATTCCCTAATTTGCAGGGATTTCCTCTCACTTCCTGATTGGATATGGGACAGCAAGTGAAGTGAAATCCCTGCAATTGGATACAGATGGCGGAAAAAAAAAAAATCTGACGGGAGTTATAACCCTCCCTTGCTCTATCCAAAATGAAAAAAAAAAAGTTTTGCCTTTAGTTCTACTTTAACTGCTTGCCGACCAGCGCACGCTGATGTACATCGGCAGAATGGCACTGGTAGGCAAAAGGGCATACAGGTATTTCCCCTTTAAGAAGCGATGTCGCGGGCGCGCGGCGTGGGCGCGCGCCTGCCGCAATCTCCGTGACCGCGGGTCCCCCGGACTCTATTTCCGCCGGGTGCCCGCGATCGTGTCACGGAGAGGAAGAACGGGGAGATACTTTTGTAAACAAAGCATTTCCCCGTTCTGCCTAGTGACAGGACAGAGATCACAGCTCTCTGTCATCGAGAGCAGTGATCACTGTCCTGTGTGTTAAAGCCCAGCCCCCTCACAGTTAGAATCACTCCCTAGGAAACACTTAAACCCTTCACTGCCAGTGTCATTTACACAGTAATCAATGCATTTTTATAGCACTGATCGCTGTATAAATAACAATGATCCCAAAATAGTGTCAAAAATGTCCGATGTGTCCGCCATAATGTCGCAGTCCCGATAAAAATCTCAGATCGCCGCCATTGCTAAAAAAAACAAATTAAAAATGAAAATGCCATAAAACTATCCCCAATTTTGTAGACGCTAAAATTTTGTGCAAACCAATCAATAAACGGCCTACATATCGGCCTAAACTGAGAAAAAAAATTGTTTTTTTATATATTTTTGGGGGATATTTATTATAGCAAAAAGTAATAAATATTGCGTTTTTTTTCAAAACTGTCGCTCTTTTTTTGTTTATAGCTCAAAAAATAAAAACCGCAGAGGCGATCAAATACCAACAAAAGAAAGCTCTATTTGTGGGAAAAAAAGGACGTAAATTTTGTTTGGGTACAATGTCGCATGACCGTGCAATTGTCAGTTAAAGTGACGCAGTGCCGAATCGCAAAAAGTGCTCTGATCATGAAGGGGGTAAAATCCTCTGGGGCTGAAGTGGTTAAAAGATTCCTAAAGCCATTGTGTGAAAATATACTAAGTAACTGTCCCGTGTAGATAATATATTACAAAGTGTAAATTTTGCGAAATACAATCCACAGAACTGTTAACTCTTTATGTATAAGCCTCAGTCCATCTTCATATGTTTATATTCACCACTGTGACTGGATCCGAACAGTGTAGCCCACCACCAACTTAAAGCGGAGTTCCACCCACTTTTACTTTTTAGGTGGTCTTAAACTAAAGACGACCCCTCTACCCCTAGTTTTTGAATAACTATTTTTTTTTTTTTTCCTTACCTACCTTTTTAGAAAGAATAAATTTACTTCCATCCCGGCCGCGGCGCAGTACATAATGGCCTCTTCTGCGGTGAGCCCTCCTCCTTCTCCCCTGCTGCCTTCTGGGACCCAAAAGACGAGCTGGCCATTCACAAAGTGCCGTGCGACTCGCGCATGCACAGTAGGGAAGCGGCTGTGAAGCCTGAAGGCTCCACTGCCGGTTTCCATTAGTTGGATTGGCAGAGCCTGCACCCGAGCCGGTGGACGAATTGGCCTTGGGGGGCCGACATCGCGGGCTCCCTGGACAGGTAAGTGTCCTTATTAAAAGTCAGCAGCTACAGTACTTGTAGCTGCATTAAGATGCATTAAGATAAAAAAACGTTCTGTATGCAGCAGCCCGCCCCCCAATACTTACCTGGGCCCCATCTCGATCCAGCTATGTTGCAGGAGAGTCTGGGCTGTCCAGGACTCTCCATCCTCATTGGTTCCCGCTGCTTACCAATCAAAATCAGTAAGCCAATGAGGAGAGAGAAGAGCTGAGCTGTGGCTCTTGTGTCTGAGTGTCTGAACGGACACACAGACCAGTGGCTTGGGTGTCCCCATTGCAAGCTGCTTGCTGTGGGGGTACTCAGCCCAAGGGAGGGACCAGGAGTGTTGGCGAGGGACCCGAGTAGGGGAGGATCTGGGCTGCTCTGTGCAAAACCACTGCACAGAGCTGGTAAGTATGACATGTTTGTTGTTTTTAAACGAAGAAAAAAAAAAAAGACTTTAATATCATTTTAAGGATTTCTACTCACCAACTTATGTTGCCCAAAATATGTTAATTTGGGCTCAAACAACCTGAAATCCCTGTATGATCCAATGGCACATTTATAGGTTATTGCACAATTGTGGCACATTTCAATAGAAGCGAATAGAGATGGTTGCAAAGTGTCAGTGCCTACCGAACTTGTGGCAAGGCTGCAGTTTTACCAATTATGATTGGGGTTGATAGGTGGTTGGGAAGAACTAAAAACATGACCCAACTGCCTGTGGCCTTGTTATACTTGAGTTGCCTTCAGTTGCCTGAAGAGCAATGGACATTGGATCGTTCTTCAGAGGGCATTTAGAGGCATTATATCGCCTCCTCACTACGTGCTTTAACCCCTTAAACCAGGGATGCTCAGCCTTTTGAAGAGCGAAGGCCACTTAAAGCGGTTGTATACCTTTTTTTTTTTAACTTTTACCTACAGGTAAGCCTATAATAAGGCTTACCTGTAGGTAAAAAAAATATCTCCTAAATCTGTACGGTTTAGGAGATATTCCCCTCGCAATGAGCCGCTGACTGCAGCGGCGCATACGCACAGGGGACTCTCAGCTGACAGCCCGGCAAACTCCAGCATGCGCGGGAGTGACGACATTGCGGCTCCGGCCACTCACAGCGTCGGAGCCGTGATACCCGGAAGACACGCCGAAGGGAAATGTCAGCTCCCTCGGCGTGGACAGGGTGAGATGCCAGCGCCTCGTTCTAAGGTAAGTATCTCATAATGAGCTAGTATGCGGTGCATACTAGCTCATTATGCCTTTTCCCTTGCAGGTGTAGGAAAAAAAAAAAAGCCAGTGGGTATACAACCGCTTTAAGAGACTTGGTAACCAGTCACGGGTCACAATGAGCGGAGCGGGTGGATGGCAGGTCAATATCCACTCTGCATATGCAGAGCAGACACGGACACAGCCCGCTCTTCTGTATGGGCTCTCCAATCCACCCAGAGGTAGGTGGGTGTAAACAGACACATGTCTGCCACTCCATAGAGGTGAATGGAGAGTCCAATCCGCCTGAAAAAATGGACAGGCAGACCCGACAGGTTTCACACTGATATGCTACAGTTTACATGAACCGTGGGTGTGGTACAGTGGACCTGTGGCTTTCCTGCTTGTTAGCTACACTTTGCCATAGACTTCTATTATATCCTGCAGGTGTGATGCACTTTCTGAAAGCACACCAAACCCTCAGGTAATGACAGCAGTCTATGGCTCAGTACAGGTATCCCGCAATGTGCTGCACTTGCGGATCAGTTTGAAAGCAGCCCAGCAAGCACTGTAGAAGGGATATGCCCATATATACACTGTGATTTTAGAATATAAACCAGTGGCGGCCAGTGGAAATTTTCTTTGGGGGGCGGCAAACAGTACTGGACTGTCGGTTTCATGGACCTAGGAATCATTGTGTTTGTGAGTTTCTGGAGAACTAACTATAAATGGGGAGACATTAGACAATACTCATATTCATTCGCTGTTGTAACACACCTGGGTGGGATCAGAGCGCATCCTCTGTGACCTGAGTCCATCCGATTTTGAAGCCTATTAGAATCTTTGGCTCTAATCAGGTGCTTCAAAAAAAAAAAAAAACCCCGCCCATGTAATTCATGCACCCGGTCCCCTGAAACGGGCCGGATGCATGAATAGGGGGTGGCCGCTATGCATGAATCTATCCATTGCATATAGGGGGTGGAGTGGAGAGAGCGGGCAGCGTCCCTAATGGACGGGCCGCCACTAATATAAACTGACCTTCAGAAATCTCCCTTACTACAGGTATTGCTGGCTGTTGCTGTCACAGGGGGAGTGATACCAATTGCACTCCGCCTGGGACAGCATCAGCCAGTAATATCTGTAGCAAGGGAGATTCCTGAAGGTCGGAGTTATACAGGAAGCATCCGCTTATGAGGCTCTTCCTCTAGTGCTGGTTCCATTCAGAACACTGATGCTCTGGGATGGCGGGTCGGAAACCCACGATCTGGGCTTGCCAACCTACCATCCCAGAGCAGGAGGTCGTGGGCCACATCAGAGGGCTCAGTGGCCCACGGGCCAGCGGTTGGGCACCTCTACCTTAAACCATCATGCCAGCATGCCACAACCACATCTATCACATGTGGCTGCAGGGAGCCTCCATTCAGTTGTGGACAATTTTTGCTGTTGCAATATGTACACCTCCCTCTCCTGCCTTTGAAGCTTAAGGGGGGGGGGGGGGGCAGTTGGGGGTTAGTAACATTTTTGTGAAAAAGAGCTCTTGCTCTTTTATAAACAATAAATAGCTGTTGATAAGGAATCTGCACAATTCAGCATATCAGACAGCAGACTGGAAAAATGTAACCTCCTTGGATTCAACGAGTTCCAAAAAAAGGCAGACAGTATTATGCCAAACATTCCTAATTTTCTAGGTTAACCAGAAAGTTCCTGTCTTGGGTCAGTAGGGTTAGTCCTTGAAAAAAACTCCAGCCCCCATGAGGCCTGGTCCTGGATGGATTGTGAGTTTCTTGGACCTGAAACTGGCCAGCTGTGCCTTCTAGGAATCATTGTGGTTGTGATTTTCTGGAGAACTAACTATAAATGGGGAGACATTAGACAATACTCCATGGGAAACACACTCTGAAGAAGAAGAAATGATTTCTGGGTAAATGCCATTTTTAGATGAGATCTTCAGCATCCTTCCAGGTGTGTTGGATGGCTGCTGTCCTCTGTACCCCCTACCCTGCATCATGATTAGGTCTCTCTACAATTTCAGTGCTACTCACAATGGGTGTAACCCACCAGAAAGCTGGGAAGCATACACTGATTAACCATAAAATTATGGTCACCCACCATAACATTATGACCACCCACCTAATATTGAGTAGGTCCCCCTTTTGTCGCCAAAACAGCCCTGACCCATCGAGGCATGGACCCCACTAGACCTCTGAAGGTATGCTGTGGTACCTGGCACCAAGCCATCCAGTAATAGATCCTGTAGGTTACGAAGTGGGGCCTCCATAGATCGGATTTGTTTTTCTTTGCTCATTTGGATTTAAATCTGGAGAACTTAGAGGCCAAGTCAACACCTTAAACTCATTGTTGTGTTCCTCAAACCATTCTTGAACCATTTTTGCAGTGTGACAGGGCGCATTATTCTGCTGAAAGAGGCCACTACCATCGAGGAATGCAGTTTCCATGAAGGGATGTACCAGTGTTAATTTCATTGATGAAAATATTTTTGTTGACTAAATTAACGCTGGTACTGAAGATTTTAGTCGACTAATATACGACTAAAGCTAAAATGTAATTTTAGTCAAAAGATGATGACTAAAGTAAATCGAAATTTGACGTCAAAATTAACACTGGGATGTACTTGGTCAGAAACAATGTTTAGGTAGGTAGTGCATCCACATGAATGACAGAACCAGGTTTCCCAGTAGAACATTGCCAAAAGCATCTCTGCCGGCTTGCCTTCTTCCCATACTTCATCCTGGTGTCATCTCTTCCCCAGGAAAGCGGCACACACAAACGCTGCCATCCACATGATGTAAAATAAAACGTGGCTCATCAAACCAGGCCACCTTCCATTGCTCCATGGTCCACTTCTGATGCTCACGTGCCCATTGTAGGTGCCTTTGACTGTGTACACGGGTCAGTAGGGGCACTCTGACCAGTCTGCAGCTACACAGCCTCACACAGAACAAACTGCGATGCACTGTGTGTTCCGACACCTTTCTATCATAGTCAGCATTAACTTTTACAGGAACTTGACCTACAGTAGCTCTTCTATAGGATCAGAGTATATAGGCCAGCCTTCACTCCCCATGTGTATCAATGAGCCTTGGCCACCCCGTGACCCTCTCACCGATTCACTGGTTTTCCTTCCTTGGACCACTTTTGGTAACCCTACCAGGGTGGGCTGACAATCAGAAGGAACTCAAGAAACTTAATGGCTGGCAACATTGAATCATGGGTGATGAAGTTTAGGAAAAATACTTTACCATGGCAGTCCTAAGGACCATTGGACTACAATTCCCAATGCAAACTGGGTATAAGGAGAGAGAGAGTTGTATTTTCTGAGATTGAATACAGAGGAACTTTCTCTTTTTTGCAAGGAGACTGAGGTGTGCACATCAACCTGCTACAATCCTGCGGCCGTGTGCTGGGAATCACTCCAGGCAGATCCAGATGTGAGCTGACATCTGGAGATGCCTGTTGCTGTATTGCTGGGACTGGTGAGAGGACACTGCTACCATTAACCTGTTGCTGCTAGCAGAGACTGAGCACTTAGGAACTGACCATCTAAATAATAGCATTATTTACTGCGTGCAGATTTTACTGGGACTGTACCCATGTGCAACCCTGTAAAGACTGGGCCCCAACTCTAGCCGGCTGAAGAACTTGGGCTAAAGACTGGTCACTCAGATAGCTGCTTCACAAGAACTATCGTTCACAGTAAGAGCTACCTCTTTAGGAAGTCTTAAATTTCATTGCTGCCATTCAGATATAGAGTTCACTCTTAATTGGATAAAGCCTACTGTTTACAGAAGATTTATCACAGTATTTATTATTATTATTATTATTATACAGGATTTATATAGCGCCAACAGTTTGCGCAGCTCTTTACAACGTTAGGGCAAACAGTACAGTTACAATACAATTCAATACAGGAGGAATCAGAGGGCGCTGATGAAGAAAATAAAAGTACAGTTGTTCGGTAAGGGGCAGGATAGGCAAGTTTTCATGGATCGTCTAAAAGTGGATAGAGTTGGAGATAGTCGGACAGATTGGGGTAGAGAATTGGATGGAAGAGGCTTGGGAGAAGTCCTGGAGGTGAATATGGGAGAAGGTGACGAGGGAGCAAGAGAGCAGGAGGTCTTGGGAGGAACGAAGAGAACGATTTGGTTGGTGTATTGAGACTAGGTTAGTGATGTAGCTGGGGACAGTATTGGTTATCATTGCTGTTACTGTTTTCTAATGCCATTATTTACTGCTGACTTTGTGGATTACCAGGTTTACTCCAATTTAGCGGCATAAAACTCCATTCTATGCGGCTATAGCCTAGTGAACATATTTTGTAGTGAACTGTGATTGGCCTAATTCTTTACTTACTCATTTATAGACATGTGCACAACAAAAGATTTTGTTTTGTTTCTTTATGTTTCCGTTGATTCGTAACGATTCGTAATTTTGTAAGATGCGAGTTTACATATTCGGATTCGTTCGTATTTTCGTAACAATTTTATTTTCGTTGATATGAAATGATTCGTAATTCCGTTAGTCTAATTTTCTTTGATTCGAAATTTGTAATTTTGTTAGATAATAATTTTCTTTATTCGGTACACTACTCGTAATTTATTAATTGTTACTTTTGGGAGATTGCCTTTTTCGTTGATTCGTACTTTCGTAGGAAATAAAGAATAGTAATCCTATGCTTGCTTTTCTAATAAGTCCTGTACTTACTCCAGTCCACTCCCTCAGTCACCAGACCTGACTCCGCCTCCTCCTCAACTGAATCTAAAAAGATTCAGGAATGCAGTGTGACTCAGACACAAAAGGGATAAGCTGATTGGCTAAAGATATTAAGTATAGTAAGATACATCACTGCCCATTCGAAAGAACGATTCGAGAACACAAAATTATGAACATACGAAATTACGAGCATACATATTAAGATACACTTACACCGTCCATTCAAAAGAACGATTCGAGAATACGAACAAATAAAATTACGAACGGACAAAGAAACGAAATTACGAACAGACGAATAAAAATATGAACATACGAAATTATGAACATACAAAGGATTGAAAATACGAAAAGTAAATCATTCGTTATAGATGTTGTTTTCTTTCTTTTAATTCTTCGGAGTTTCATACTTTCGTAAGTTTGTCCTTTCCTAAGTTCGTATTTTCGCGTGTTCGTTATTTTACTTATTCGTAATTTTGTCATTTTCATATTTTGGTTCTTGCAGCTATTCGGATGTTTGGATTGATCCGAAAGTACGAATACTAACAAATTTGTACAGAAATCTATTCGTTACGAACCGAATCGCACATGTTTACTCATTTATGTGCATACTGCTATTTACTGCAACCCATGACAATATGTTGGGTTCATTTACCACAAACCAGTCTGATGTTTGCGTTTTGATACTGAACCTTAGTTGTGTGCCGGGTATCTATATCTGTGCTCCCAGTAGCACTGCAGTGTGTTACCTGTTGTGTTAGTGAGGCTCATAGTCGAGGCAGAAGAACAGAGAACCCAACCTACTAAGCGGCTCCTGCAGGGGTAGTGCTACACACACACACAAATGTAGTGTATATATACTGTATATTATATATATACTGCATATGCAGCACAACCTTTTTTTAATATATTGACCACAGGAAGATATTCATATGCATCAGTCATGTGATACATTAAAAATCTGAACCATTCACTAATAGTGACATTGACCCTGAGGTCAGAGCAATTTGTATAATGTCTCTCAAGAAAACTTACAAGTTTTTCTTTCTGAATGGACTTGGCAGCTAATGTGTTTCACACATGGAACACACCCTAAGAAGTTGCTTCAATCCATGGTTTACTCGTCTGTAACCTTGGCATTGTTGGCATTGTTGGCACTAAGTAGACAATGGCATTCATTAAAGGTGACTCAACATATTCATTGAGAACATTCAGAACACCAGAGGGCACTAATCATGTCCATATCCCGTGTACTGGTTAAAGCGGAACTAAACTCAATCAACATAAACTATTTTAATCCTTATGCTGCTAGCATTCGGAAATAGATGGGAAGGTACACTAAATTACCAAAAGTATTGGGACGCCTGCCACATGAACTTTAATGGCATCCCAGTCTTAGTCCGTAGGGTTCAATATTGAGTTGTCCCACCCTTTGCAGCTATAACAGCTTCAACTCTTCTGGGAAGGCTGTCCACAAGGTTTAGGAGTGTGTCTATGGGAATGTTTGACCATTCTTCCAGAAGTGCATTTGTAAGTTCAGGCACTGATGTTGGATGAGAAGGCCTGGCTCGCAGTCTCTGCTCTAATTCATCCCAATGGTGTTCTGTTGGGTTGAGGTCAGGACTCTGTGCAAGCCAATGAAGTTCCTCCACCCCAAATTCGCTCATCTATGTCTTTATGGACCTTGCTTTGTGCACTGGTGTGCTGATGCCTTCAGGACTCCTTTCACTGGAACTAAGGGGCCAAGCCCAACCCCTGAAAAACAACCCCGCACCAGAATCCCCCCTCCACCAAATGATTTGGACCAGTGCACAAAGCAAGGTCCATAAAGACATGGATGAGCAAGTTTGGGGTGGAAAAACTTGACTGGCCTTCACAGAGTCCTGAGCTTAACCCGATAGAATGCCTTTGGGATAAATTAGAGCAGAGACTGAGAGCCAGGCCTTCTCGTCCAACATCAGTGCCTGACCTCACAAATGCGCTTCTGGAAGAATGGTCAAACATTTCCATAGACACACTGCTAAACCTTGTGGACAGCCTTCCCAGAAGAGTTGAAGCTGTTATAGCTACAAAGGGTGGGCCAACTCAATATTGAACCCTATGGACTAAGACTGGGATGCCATTAAACGTCATGTGACAGGCGTCCCAATACTTTTGGTAATTTAGTGTACCTTCCCATCTATTTACAAATTATTGTCTTTATATCCATGTTACCAAATAAACAATTTTATATTGATTTTTACCTCCACTATTCAATTGCTTCATCTAAAGTCTCAACTTCCCTTAATTCTCAACCGAAACCAGGGATGGAGGCACTTTATTGTGCTTCATTTAAAGTCCCAACCCCCCCCCCCCCCCCTTCATTTCTAGCTGCAAAGGGTGGGCCAACTCAATATTGAACCCTACAGACTTATGTCCTGTACACACGGTCGGACTTTGTTCGGACATTCCGACAACAAAATCCTAGGATTTTTTCCGACGGATGTTGGCTCAAACTTGTCTTGCATACACACGGTCACACAAAGTTGTCAGAAAATCCGATCGTTCTGAACGCAGTGACATAAAACACGTACGTCGGGGCAATAAACGGGGCAGTAGCCAATAGCTTTCATCTCTTAATTTATTCTGAGCATGCGTGGCACTTTGTGCGTCGGATTTGTGTACACACGATCGGAATTTCCGACAACGGATTTTGTTGTCGGAAAATTTTATAGCCTGCTCTCAAACTTTGTGTGTCGGAAATTCCTATGGAAAATGTGTGATGGAGCCCACACACGGTCGGAATTTCCGACAATAAGGTCCTATCACACATTTTCCGTCGGAAAATCTGACCGTGTGTACGGGGCATAAGACTGGGATGTCATTAAAGTTCATGTGTGTGTAAAGGCAGGTGTCCCAATACTTTTGGTAATATAGTGTATATTCATGTTACTTGTGTTAAATACAACAGGGAGCAATCAGCGCAAACACAATAATAAAGCACAAACGGATGCAAGCTGAACACTATAGGAAATCACACAATCCTAAAGATAATTGGTAAAACAATAATAAGTGCAGCTCAAAAAAAGGAAGAAAGAAACAAGTCCAATCCAAGATGAATGGGAACTCCAATGGCCGGAAGGATGGAATTAAGAGATCCCTTGTGAAGAAAGATGGAAATAAATTCTTCCAGTAATAGGTGAAAATATCCTCCACCACAAAAGCCAAAATACGCTTACCAGAAATGGTGGACCTCCTAATTACAGAAGGTCAAAAGCGCATTTATCCCCACAGGGATGATGTTACCCTCCAGCAGGGCTTGAGTGATCCTTTATCCGGACACCTGGAGCTCCGATCCAGCAGTGAGGTCCGGCAGAAAATACTTCAAAAACTGGCAATGTAATGTGGTATGAGGATCGTTTCTGTATGAACTACAGCAGTGGTTCTCAACCCTGTCCTCAAGTACCCCCAATAGGCCTATTGGGGATAAACGCGCTTTTGACCTTCTGTAATTAGGAGGTCCACCATTTCTGGTAAGCGTATTTTGGCTTTTGTGGTGGAGGATATTTTCACTTATTACTGGAAGAATTTATTTCCTACTTGTGTTAAACCTTTTTTTTTTTTAACATTTCTTTAGTTGCTTCCTGGCTTCTGGCCTAGGCCAAAATTATATAATAAAACAATGTAGCAGCGCTAATAATAGTGAAAAAAATGTGTTGACTAAGTCCAAAGGCAATTGATGTGCCGACAGATTACATACAGTGAGAATCTCCTATGATAGACAGAACAGTGGTCCAATGCCGGCCCAGGAGACGGGACTTCCTGTTACAGAGGCCGCCAAGTAAACAGGAGATTCTCTCTGTATGTAATCTGACAGCGCTCGTCCCGCCCCCCTCCCTGTCCCCTCTGAGGCAGCTAAAATTGAAGTATTGGCGTATAACGCGCACATGCTATTTGCACCCAATTTTCACGGTGAAAAAGTGCGTGTTATACACCAATAAATACAGTAAATAGCGTTTATTTTAAATGGACGCAGATCTCACTGCAAAGTATCAGTATCGGGAGCACTCGTGAGTACTCGTGAAAATACTTGGTATTGGTGCATCCCTATATAAAATAATAATAGACTATGTGTGGAGGACACTTGCACTGAGGGGTGTGGCTGTTACTGAGCTCTGCCAGCAGAGAGCACTGCAGTGTGAGAACAGAAAGACAATAATATGAAATTGTGTTTCCAAGCAAAAATCTGTCACAAATCATAACATACGGAAGTACAGGAATATAAAGACATAAAAAGGTGTGAGATTTCAATTGTTACACTACTGATGGCTCGCCAACGCTGAGGATTTCCATTTTCCTAGGAAACCTATGAAACTATCCCTGGTATCTATGAAAAAAAAATATTTATTTTTTTAATTTAAAGGAACGGCTATTGGTGTGTACAACGAATTTCACAGACCTCGCAGTGCGCCATGACAGCTTGCCAGTCAGTCCCATATGCTGCCATTGTTTATTAACTCATATCGTGTATATTTTTATTTCTCTGCATGTTTGTTGCTCTCTGACAATTGTCACAATTTAAAAATAATGAGTTATTTTATTGTACTTTCCCCCCCCTCCATTGTACAGCTGAACTCTTTTTGGAACAACAGCTTATGAAAGAAGCCGGCTTTTGTATCCAGGAGGCATCCAGCCTTTTCCCCACATCACACACTGTGCTGTACATGCGTGGGAAGCTCTCCGAGATGAAAGGCTGTTTGGAGGAGGCAGAGCAATTGTACAACGAAGCACTAACAGTCAATCCAGATGGAGTGAAAATTATGCACAGCCTGGTAAGTTTGTAGGCTCCGCTCATTGTGCGAGTGTTTGGAGACCGCAGCTGTGGGTTCCATTGTTGCATTGATTGTGTGGTAATATTAGGTAATTATTTTTAGAACTTTACATTCAGTGGCTGTACTTTTAATTGGGAGAAGTGGTAATAGTAAATGTTTATTGTGTGAAAAAAAAAAAAAAGAATGTTCTGCCATTGTTAAAGGAATACTCTAATGCAGCCTTTCTCAACCTTTTCAACACAGAGGAACCCTTGAAATGGTTCTCCGGTCTCGGGGAAATCTACAACTCATGATACAATAGTGTGATGGTCAGTGGGAAGAATGGTCCTTACACTTGAGGTCATTGGGAAGAATTGCCTCCTTACAGATAGCTAAAAAGATCAATGGTGTCAGTGGGAACTTATCTGAGAGGCAGAAATTGCCCAATGCTGAAGGAACCCCTAGCAACCTTTGGAGGAACCCTAGGGTTCCACGGAAGCCTGGTTGAGAATCACTGCTCCAATGAGATAAATGCTCAGTGATTCTATATGAAAAATTAACCAGAAACAAATAAACAATAAGCCCTTAGGTGGAGTGAAAAACGTGATGAATCTTGATGGCCCTTACAGGGACATGCGGCAAGTGTTCATAGCATCTTTAAGACATCCGAAAATTATTTTGATTATTATTATATAGGATTTATATAGCGCCAACAGTTTACGCAGTGTTTTACAATATAAAAGGAGACAATGCAGTTACAATACAATAAAATACAAGAGGATTAAGAGGGCCCTGCTCAGAAGAGCTTACAATCTAATAGGGTGGGGCAAGTGAGCTGATGGAAGTGGTAGGAGATTAGTTGGAAACATGATAGGCTTCCCTGAAGAGATGAGTTTTCAGGGATCGCCTGAAGGTAGCAAGAGTAGGGTATAGTGGTGGAAATGGTGAATAAATGGTAAAACAATATGTGAATATAAGTCCACCACCGATAGGATGAAGGCTTACCAGATGGTTTGAACTCAAAAGGACGTACGCCCTATGAGTCAAACAGGCTTGGGTTGGCAAATGCCGAAATTGGAGACATCGGATCTGGAAACCTTTGACACAGAAGCCAGGTCCTCACACGGTCAGTGGGTGGTAGTCTCCATAGAGGGTATTTCATGGGAAAAATGAATGGTTTTGCATGGGTAGAATCCTTTAATAATAACATTTATGATCTTTCCGTTGCCAATGCTTTCGGTCGTTGTTCTGTAAGCCGTATTCTTGAACAAATAGAAGTTACATGTTCATCCACACTGGCTTGGCGTCTGTCCCTATGCTGCGGCATTCACCCAGCTGTCTTTGCCTGAAGGAGAAGTATCCTGGTTGGCAGGATCTCTGCAACCTTAGAGATGACTGTGTGAGGACCTGGATTTTGTGTCAAAGGTTTCCAGATCGGATGTCTGCAATTTTGGCATTTGCCAATACAAGCCTGTTTGAGTCATAGGACGTATGTCCTTTTGAGTTCAAACCATCTGGTAAGCCTTCATCCTATAGGTGGTGGACTATATTCACATATTGTTTTACCATTTATTCACCATTTTCGGATGTCTTAAAGATGCTATGAACACTTGGCGCATGTCCCTGTAAGGGCCATCCAGATTCATCGTGTTTTTCACTCCACCTATGGACTTAGTGTTTATTTGTTGTCTGGTTAACTTTTTCATATAGAATCAATGAGCATTTATTGCATTAGAACAGTGATTCTCAACCAGGGTTCCTCCAAAGGTTGCTAGGGGTTCCTTCAGCATTGGGCAATTTCTGCCTCTCAGATATTTTCGGATGTCTTAAACATGCTATGAACACTTGGCGCATGTTCCTGTAAGGGCCATCCAGATTCATCATGTTTTTCACTCCACCTATGGAATTATTGTCTATTTGTTTTCTGGTTGATTTTTTCATATAGAATCACTGAGCATTTATCGCATTATCGTTTCATATCGCTTGTAATTATTATTTGTGAGATTTATTCAACCTCCCTTGTTCACTCAAAATTTTAGCGCTGCACTTTCCATTTTTTTATTAGTATTGCAATTGTCTGTTTGCTGTGTTAGCTGCTTTTTCTAGCATGCAGCGCGGTATTATATTTGCACTTTTCATTTTAAAGGAATACTCCACATTCACTAAAACAATTTTATTCTACATTAAAGCGGAGGTCCCGCGAAAATTATTTTTTTTTAAAGTCAGCAGCTACAAATACTGCAGCTGCTGACTTTTAAAATATGGACACTTACCTGTCCAGGGCGCCCGCGATGTCGGCACCCGAGGCCGAACCGCCCCTCGGTCCTCGGATGTTGCCGCTGCCGTCTTCAGTAAGGGGATCAGGAAATGAAACCTTACGGCTTCACTTCCCGGTTCCCTACTGCGCATGCGCAAGTCGCCCTGCGCAATCCGAATGGTCCCTGCTGTCTCTGGGACCCATGTGTGTCCCAGCAGACAGGGGGGGGGGGAAGAGTGCCCGGAAGTGGGTGCAAATACCTGTCTTAGACAGGTATCTGCACCCCCCTCCCCCCTGAAAGGTGCCAAATGTGACACCGGAGGGGGGGGGGGGTTCCGAAAAGCGGAGGTTCAATTTTTGTGTGAACCTCCGCTTTAAAGCGGAACTAAACCTTCTCAAAGTAAACACATAGGAAGGTACACAATATTATTTCACAGAGCAGGTAAGTATAACATGGTTATTTTTAAACAAAAAAGAAACAAAAAAAAACAAGACTTTAGTATTACTTTAGCTGAACAAGCTGAAGTTAGAAGCTGATTGGTTACTATGCACAGCCGCACCAGATTCTGAGTGCACTGGTTTTAGTAAATCTCCCCCCAATGCGTTTCTAAAGGGCCTTCCCTGCTCCAGTTATACTGACATTAGCAGCCATCTACTGCTTCCACTGTGCAGGATAGAAAACTCAATGGTTCTGGGTATGGGGGGGGGGGGCACTGTCACATGACAGAAGGGGGTAACATCATCTTTCCACCCCCCCCCCACCCCCGGCCTCTGACATATTTTGCTCCATCAGTGGCAGGAGCGACGTGTGATCAATGATAATCTGAGTATAACTAGTGCCTGAATCTGCTAAGTGACAGTGGGGTTGATTCACTAAAGGCAAATAAATTGTGCACTTTGCAAAAGTAGTTTCACTCATTTCCCTTACAGAGCTTCACTTTGTAAAGAATAAACAATCAGGTGCAGAGAAAAAACAAAAAAAAAACAACCATTTTTTTGATTGCACATGATTGGATGATGAACGGGGTGGTGATAGTTATGCTCTGTAAGTTGTGTGCCGCGTCCCTAGCATTATATTACCAAATCAAATTTTTTTTTCCTCAACATGGGACTTTAAAGTGGTTGTAAAACCTTTTAAGTGACTTTTACCTATAGGTAAGCCTAGAATAAGACTTACTTATAGGTAGTGGAAATATCTCCTAAACGTGCGCCATTTAGGAGATATTTCATTTGTAGTGCACCGATGTCGTCATCGGCGCATGCGCTGTGAAGAAACGGACCACCGTGCCGTTTCTTCCCCCAGCGTGTGCCGTGACTGACGTCATGCGACTCCAGCCAGTCACAGAGGGGCGAAGATAGACGCAGCCTGCACAGGGGACAGCGCTGGCTTTGTTTGCAGGTAAGTGTCATATAATGGGCTAGTATGCTATGCATACTAGCCCATTATGCTTTTAATTTGCAGGCCTTGCGGGGAGCAAAAGAGGAAGTAAATCCCATGGGGGTTTACTTCCTCTTTAATGCTGGGTTCACACTATTGCGAATCGGATGTCGGTTCCCCGCACCCAATTTGCAATGTCAGGAGATTTTGACCGGCTCTCTATGGAGCTGGTTCACACATCTCTGCTGCCGCTCTGGTGGGTCTTTTGGTCCATTTCAGGTCCGAATTCAGCCAAAAAATTTGGGCTGAAATCAGACCTGAAACGGTGAACGGGAAAGCACCGGACCCCTGCTGGGAGCCAAATGGGGAGATAGTGTGAACCCAGCCTAAATGGCACTTAAACAGGACTCAACCACAATTAGTAATTTTCTCAAAAAACAAAAGATTTGTTTATTTTACAGTATTCAAAATTCATAACAATTGTACATAGAAAAATACAGCATGCATATAGACTGGTCCATGACTATCATCCATAATGTATATAATGATTTGCAGTGTCTTCTGTCACCCTATGACACTGCATATCATCATATACTGTATGAATGATAATCACTGACCAGTCTATACGCATTCTGTATTTTTCTATGTACAATTGTTATGAATTTTGAATATTGTAAAATAAACTAATCTTTTGTTTTTTAACCACTTCAATACTGGAACTTTCCCCCCTTCCTGCCCAGGACAATTTTCAGCTTTAAGCACTGTCACACTTTGAATGACAATTGCGCGGTCATGCAACACTGTACTCAAACTACATTTTTATCATTTTCTTCCCATAAATAGAGATTTCTTTTGGTGGTATTTGATCACCACTGGGGTTTTTATTCTTTGCTAAACAAACTAAAAAAGACCGATATTTTTGAAAAAAAAAGTTTTTCTTATGCCGCGTACACACGAGCGGACTTTACGGCAGACTTTGCCTGGCGGACTTTTCAACGGACTTTACGACAGACTTTCTGAATGAACGGACTTGCCTACACACAATCAACCAAAGTCCGTCGAATTCGTACGTGATGACGTACGACCGGACTAAAACAAGGAAGTTCATAGCCAGTAGCCAATAGCTGCCCTAGCGTGGCTTTTTGTCCGTCGGACTAGCATACAGACGGCGGACTTTTCGACCGGACTTGAGTCCGTCGGATAGATTTGAAACATGTTTCAAATCTAAGTCCATTCCGTCCAACTTTTGAGAAAACAAAGTCCGCTGGAGCCCACACACGATCGAATTGTCCGACGAAATCCCGTCCGCCAGGCAAAGTCTGCCGTAAAGTCCGCTCGTGTGTACGCGGCAGTAGTTTCTGTTATAAAACTTGGTTTTCTCCTTCACTGATGGGCACTGATGAGGCAGCACTGATGAGTTGGCACTGATAAGGTGGCACTGATGGGTACTGATGAGAAGGCACTAATATGTAGAATAGATGTGCACTGATAGGCGGCACTGATATGCAGCACTGATGAGCACTGATAGGCAGCACTGATAGGTGGCATTGATGGGCACTGATAGGCGGCACTGTTGGCAGCACTGATGGGCACTAATAGGCGGCACTGATGGGCACTAATAGATGGCACTGATGGGCAGCACTGATGGTGAGGTACAGACAGCCATTACCGATGGGCACTGATTGGCATCTGTGAAAGGCACTGACAGGCGTTACTGATGGTGACTGGCACTTTGGGCACTGATTGACATTTTGGTGGGCACTGACTGGCAGCTGATGGGCAGTGATTGGCAGACAGTGTTGCCAACCTACCAGATTGAAATTTACTGACACGACATCCAAAATTTCCTGGCACAGCCAAGTTTTTACTGGCATTTCCAAAAGTTACAAAATTACAGTTTTAAGTGCAAATTTTTGTATTTAGGCTACAAACAAGTACAATTTGCAATTAGCAATGTGATTTAAGGTAGGTATTAGGGCAAAATAGCATATTTTTTATTTTATTTTCGATATTGTAAGTAAGTAACTCAGGGACAGGACTCAGGAGGGCAAGAAATTAGAATAGGAAGGCACGCACACACACACATGAAGTTGACTCTCACATGGACAATGACAGAAGTGTGTAGCAGCACAGATGATGCTGACTTCTCACCGGCACGACATGTCCCCGTCCTGAGTCACAGTGACATTCTCTCTCCACGGCAGGTGGTTCCTTCAGTCCACTCCAGTCTAAACAGACCTGACAGCCCCGCTCCCGACCTGCCCTGCTCCTGTCCTGCAGACCCGCACACGAGGCTCTGGCCCCTCTGCTTGGCTCCCTTGCACTATGACATCACACGACACTCTCGGGCACCGCCTCCACCAGAGCTACCCGAACAGACTTTAGCAGGCACTCGGATGGTCTCGGCCGGCTATGGACTGAGCCAAATATCACAGCCATATTTTTTACTGGCAACTTTTTCCATTTACTGGCAGGAGAAAATTGCCTTTTTTTTTACTGGCTGCCAGTAAAAATACAGGAGGTCCCCGAGTTACGAACCTCCGACTTGCAAACGACTCCTACTTACGAATGGGAGGCGGCGTCGGCGGGCACATCGGAAAACGACGTCGGAAAACAGCGGGAAACATCGGAAATTGACATTGGAAAAAAATGGAAAACATCGGAAAACGACGTCTCTGCCGTTCTGCGCATGCGCTTCCGACTTATGAACAAATCCGACTTAAGAAAAAACAGGCAGTCCCTAACCCGTTTGTAACTCGAGGACTGCCTGTACTGACAGTTGGCAACACTGTTCACAGATGTTGTGGGCACCTCTGATGGGGGCTGAGCTGATAATCAATGTGCTGATTATCAGCGAAGATCCTCCCTCTGACAGGGGAAGCCACCGATCGGCTGTCCTGTCAGCGCGAACCGAGGAAAGCCGTTTACCGGTACTTCCTGATTACATGCTGTGATCAGCTGTGATTGGTCACAGCTGATCACGTGGTTAAGAGCCTCCATCATAGGCTCTTTACCACGATCGGGAGTTGCGGTGTGTCAGACTGACGCACTACACCACCGATCGCCGCGCTGCACACCCCCCGTGGCTTATCCTGCTGAACGTCATAAGACGCCCAGTCAGGATAACGTAACCACTTTGCGCACGTCATTCTGTTATATGGCTGACCGGAAGTGGTTAAGAAAATTACTAATTGTGATTGAGTCCTGTTTAAAGTCCCATGTTGGGGGGAAAAAAATTTTATTTGGTAATATGATTGGATGATGGACAACAGCAGAGCTTTACTCCATTTACTAAACTCTGGGGAACATGAAAAGTACGCAGTCTGTTTGCCTTTAGTAAATCCACCCCATTGATGCACCCTTGTATGCAGTCTTGTATTAAATTTTATCCACTTGATGCATTCTGAGAATATATTCGCTTCCATATCTTCCAATCAGACACATAATAAGTTCTGAACCCTGTAAAACATTGACAGTACAGGAATTAAAATAAATGTCACCATTTCTATCTTCTCCGGCAGACTGCAGTCATACAACCCTTTCCCCACCTACCCGCACACATGGTTTGATTTGCTGTACCCGCCTGGCAGTGTCAGGCTCTGCTGCAGCAAGTGACGGCAGACAGCGTGACTCATGTGGCAGCATTCATTTAGCCTGTCTGAACCTGGGAGCAGGATGGCGGTCTGTACCGTACAGCCTAGGTGTAACCTTTCCTGCACTATGTCTCCTGGTAGGTTCAGGTTACTCTGCAAGTAACTATTTCTGTTTGGTGTCATTACATCACATGCCTTTAAATAGCCCTCGTGAATTCTACTTAAAAGGACAGTAATCGTAAAAAATTGAAGGTTGGCTTGTATAAAAGAGCTGCAAATGGTGTTCGAGTTTTGTTAAATACACATTTCAGGTGCTTGTAGATTAATTATATGCCAATAGTAAAATCAATAAACTGCTAATGCAATCCAGTAAACTGTGATATAGTCAGAATGTGGTAAAAATAACCACTTCACGCCCACGCTATAGTTGAGAGACGACTACAACACTGGTTTAAAATGCCGGGAGGGCATCCATGGGCGTCTTCCCGTGCCCACGCTGCAGGAGCGCCAACCTGCGGCGCGCGGGCACTGTGCTCTGTGATTACCGAGTTTCCTTTGGACTCTGCTGATCACACATCGAGGTAAAGGACCAATCACGGCCCTTTACCACGTGATCAGCTGTCAGCCAATGACAGCTTATCATAGAGGTAAATAAAAGGCTTTTTTTTTAAGCGTGAAGAAAAAAGAAGAAAGCCGGTAACCCGCTTCTGTTACAGGGACACCGGTCCCAACATTTGCTCACCAGTGCTGCTAATCAGTGCCCACCAGTGCTACTAATCAATGCTGCTAAGCAGTGTCACCTACCAGTGACCATCAGTACTGCTAATAAGTGACCATCAGTACTGCTAATCAGTGCCCACCAGTGCCACCTATCAGTGCCCATCAGGGTCACCTATCAGTGCTGCCTATTACTGCTAACTACCAGTGCCCATCAGTGCCGCCTATCACTGCAAACCATTAACCGGCTTCTGTTACAGGGACATCTGTCCCAACATTTGTCCACCAGTGCTGCTAATCAGTGCCCACCAGTGCTACTAATCAGTGCCGACCAGTGCTGCAAACCAGTGCCCACCATTGCTGCTAATCAGTGCCCACCAGTGCTGCTAATCAGTGCCCACCAGTGCTGCTAACCAGTGCCCACCAGTGCTGCTAATCAATGCTGCTAACCAGTGCCACCTGCCAGTGACCATCAGTACTGCTAATCAGTGCTAATCAGTGCCCACCAGTGCCACCTATCAGTGCCCATCAGGGTCACCTATCAGTGCTGCCTATCACTGCTACCTACCAGTGCCCACCAGTGCTACTAATCAATGCTGCTAAGCAGTGTCACCTACCAGTGACCATCAGTACTGCTAATAAGTGACCATCAGTACTGCTAATCAGTGCCCACCAGTGCCACCTATCAGTGCCCATCAGGGTCACCTATCAGTGCTGCCTATTACTGCTACCTACCAGTGCCCATCAGTGCCACCTATCACTGCAAACCGTTAACCGGCTTCTGTTACAGGGACATCGGTCCCAACATTTGCCAACCAGTGCTACTATTCAGTGCCCACCAGTGCTGCAAACCAGTGCCCACCAGTGCTGCTAATCAGTGCCCACCAGTGCTGCTAATCAGTGCCCACCAGTGCTGCTAATCACTGCCCACCAGTGCTACTAATCAATGCTGCTAACCAGTGCCACCTACCAGTGCCCATCAGTACTGCTAATCAGTGCCCACCAGTGCCACCTATCAGTGCCCATAAAGGTCACCTATCAGTGCTGCCTATCACTGCCACCTACCAGTGCCCATCAGTGCCGCCTATCAGTGCCCATCAGCGCCATCTATTAGTTATATGCTACTTTATACTATACAATAGATATTTTATGTTCTTTTATTTAACTTAACCTATCTACCCACCATTTGATTGCATTGGGCACTATGGAATGATGAGATTGACCCATAAGGGGTTACTACCACTTGAGTCAGTACACTATATATATATATATATATATATATATATATATATATACATACGTATGTGAAATGGACATGTTCTGTAGGCTCTGAAGAAGAGGGAAACCTTGAAACACGTTACACGATGAGACAGGTGTTGTGGATTTTCGTATATTGGTTTAAGTGGATGATTTTATGATAATGCTATGACACGAGTACTGGTTTGTGAGTATATTCACCTCTATTTTATTAAATAAAAACGTGCATTGAGGATAATGTGCTAGGCCAATGTGCCCTCTGTGTTCTTCTATGCCTCCACCTAGCCGTGCCACCTGATCAGTGCCACCTATCAGTGCCGCGTTATCAGTGTACATCAATGAAAGAGAAAACTTACCTGTTTGTACAATTTTATAACAAACTATGAAAAATGTTTGTTTGTTTTTTCAAAATTTTTTGACTTTTTTTTTTGTTTAGCTAGAAATAAAAACCCCAGTGGTGATTAAATACCACCAAAAGAAAGCAAAATTGGCCTGGGCAGGAAGGGGGTGAAAGTGTCCAGTAAGCAATTGGTTAAAGTGGAAATAAAATCTCTCAATCGACATGAACTACTTGCAATCCTTATGCTGCTAGCCTTAGTAAATAGATAGTGAGGTATATTAAAGTAACTTGTTAACTTTTTTTTTTTTGAAAAATGGAAATTCCCCCTAAATATGGGATTTTAAACGTCAACAACACCACCAAAATGATGTAAAGCCAATATTTATTGAAACATAAATGGTGATCAATAAAACCACATAGAACAAGAGCAAATTACATGATCATTGTAAAAATCACAAAATTACATAAGTATACATATGTCCAATTACTCTCCAGTAATCCGAGAAAAATCTTTGGTACCCAACGCGTTTCAGGATCAAGCCCTTCGTCAGGGAAATTTGTACAGGAAAATCTATGTTCAACAACTTGTCTAATAAGTATAGAAAGCAAAATGTTGTGATACAGACACACAATAGCAGATATAGGCCACCCCTCCCATGCCCAGAGGGCACCTACCAACATAAAGTGTGTAGTACAATGCTTGAATGTGCAATTGTTCAGACAGGGATTAAGTGGTCACTGCTGCAGATGACGTGATTGAAGGTTCAGTGCAGTCCCCAGGCCAAACAAGATACCCCACGGAGGTCCCCACAAAAGAAGGTCGCAAACACAAGTGTATGAAGAGGTAATGGGAGCTGAAAGCAAAAAAAGATAGTAAGGTATATTATAGTAACTTGTAAACTTATTTTGAACTTATTTTCTTCAGTTGCTTCCTGGTTTCTGGCCTAGACCAAAATGAAGTGATATCGTTTTTTTTTTTTTTTACCCTCTATGGGATTTTGCCAGCAACCAAGGCAACGAAACATCAATTCATAAAAAGTCTTTCTTTAATATAAAATTATTAAAATACACATTCTCTAAAACCACAGATAGCCATAATTGGCCTAAAGGACATTTAGTAAGCATATACAGTAAATGGGAGCTTCTGCCCTTTTACTGAGCTCTGGAGCAACTGCTCTTACAGAGTGAAACTGCACTTTGCAAAGTCTATTTGCCTTTAGTAAATCAACCCCTTTTTGTCTGCATTCATTCTTCAAACTTTTTCCCATGTTTCACCATCTAAACCTTTCAGTACTACACTTTTTATCCTATGGCAATAACGCTCACTGTACTGTATCTATAGAGGAGTAGAGTTGTCGGTGTAGGACCAAGCTGTGCTTTAGGACTACTGAACACCTAGCATTTCCAGTAGGAGACATTGCGGCTTCCATATTTCTCTCAGTACAGGTTTCTTATCTGTATCGCCTGACCATGCATGTAAAGGTAATTGGAGGAGAGGGTGAAGAAACTCCATGATGTTGCCTATAAACAGAGAAAATGGAAATGATTCGTCCAAGAAATTCAACCCAGCTGATTAGGTATCCCTCCTGATTTACTAGGGGTGTCAGATGCTATCCATAGACATATTAGCCATCACCTAATCATAGTCAGCCTGTTACAGACTGTGAATCTTCAGTGTCATGGGCATGGTTTAAAGCAGGGGTAGGCAACCTTGGCACTCCAGCTGTGGTGAAACTGCAAATCCCATCATGCCTCTGCCTCTAGGAGTCATGCCTGTGATTGTCAGGGTCTTGCAATGTCTCACGGGACTTGTAGTTTCAAAACAGCTGGAGGGCCGAGGTAGCCCACCCCTGGTTTAACGTACGGCACCGTCTTTACTTATACCACTAGTGTAATTAGGGTGTGATTGTCCATATAACAGGTCCCATCTTGCAG
Organism: Aquarana catesbeiana; assembly: GCF_042186555.1. Classification (NCBI taxonomy): domain Eukaryota; kingdom Metazoa; phylum Chordata; class Amphibia; order Anura; family Ranidae; genus Aquarana; species Aquarana catesbeiana. Next base: position 658,579,070 of record NC_133327.1, read on the forward strand.
CCCTCATGTTTGATCCCACTAACAGACAGCTACCAGGCCAAAGGGTTGATGGAGGCAATATTTGTGAGCAGGCCAAGTGTCAGGGCAGCTAACAAACTGAGATGAGCAACCAGAAATCTAGCCAAGTCATAAACAGAAGGAACCAGGGGTCAAGCTGAGTGATAGCTAGGATTGGCAGGAACAGAATCAGGTGCTAAGGACAAAAGTAGGCAATCAAAGAGTCTTAGTGCATGTTCTAAAACCAGGTGGCATCCTTCACATGATGGACAATTTCCATGCAGCAGTACTACACCAGCAGGTGGTACAGGCTCCTGCAATAGATATCAGAAAGAGGAAGCTGTGGGGTTGGTGCTAGACAATAGGACCTTGCAGCAAACGCGGAGCCACAAGGACAACAAGGCTGGATGAGTTGACATGGATAGCAAACAACTTCCAATGTTTGTGAAACAATCATGATCAGGCAATGATCATTTTATGTTTAGGGACACCTTGAAGTTAGGGTTGCAAAAAAGTGTTTAGTGCCTGCAGCGTCTGTGGCTAGAAGATCTTGTATTGTCAGACATTGCATGCAGAGATAGATTAGGCCCCTTTCACACGATCCGGAACGAGTTTTGCTCAGCAAGGGATCTGTCTGCTGATCTCCAGCTAAGTGGAGTGGTCGGATGACAGGACACAGCCCACTCTGCTCTATGGGCGTTTGGATGTAAATGGACCGGCTGTCCATTTACACCTGACTGCTCTTCGATTAGATCCAGCCAGATGGAGGAGAATGGATCCCTGTTTTTTTTTTTTGATGGATCAGATCAGACGTAGCCGAGTGTAAATTTTTTTTTTTTTTAAAGCCTATGGCTTTGCATAACACACCCAAAAAACTTCACCCAAAAAAATGTGCACACACATAAAGAGTGGTCACAAAAAAGTGCAACGGGTACACAGACGTGCCAATTCCCTGATCCCCCGGGGCGTTAGGCTCCAGACGGGGACAAAGGTACTTTACAATGGTCTATCTGGCCAAAACCAGACAGACCCCGTTCTCTGGAGGGCCTGCCGAAACAGAACCCACCCAAGTACTAGTCGAGGCTCCCCCAAAGGGAGACCCCATGAGAGAGGGCGAACTAAGCCAGAAGGCCATGTCCACCCCTTCCCAAAAGGGGTGGACATGGCCAGAGGACCCGCATCCTTACTCATCACACAGTGAAACAACCGTGTACAAACACAAAAAGACAAAACGTGATAAACATAGGCATCAAATAAATAAAATAAATAAAAAGAAAGTGGGGAAGGGATAGTGAAGAGGAGAGTGAAAAAGGTGGCCATTGTGTAAAACAATGACCAGGCCCTCCATTTACATCCGACTACCCTTAGAGGAGAATGGAAGGTCCGATCAGGACCTGATCGGACCCCTTGTGTGAAAGGGACCTTAGGGAGAAATGGGGGTCTAGGCATGATAGCAGCTTTGGACCCCAGTTTACATTTATAATGATGGCAATGGTCATGGCCCAATCTGCATTGTCTTTATTGGCAATACCAGCCCCATCAGACACCATCTACCTACTACTATAAGTGCAAGTAATAGACAGGTGCACATCTTTGACCAATTAGGCTGCGCCCTCTAGACATCTTCAGACCTTAGCATCCTTCCTAGATTACCTTGTGGATGATCCAGCTTGGACTAATACTGAATTTCCCAGTGACCTCAACACTTCCACGAACCTCAACTTAGTTGAGAAATCAAATGCTAAAATTTTTGTAAGAAAAATGCAAAATTAAAAAGTCACATTTGACCTTTTAGGTTTAAAAGTTTGCGCTGTCAGACAACTGACTGAACATTAGGCGTTCTCCTGTTACATGGAGAGTAGGTAAAAGTGTTAAATGGTTATGTTTAGTGATTTGGAGAGCTCATCATTTTGAAACAGTACCCTGCCTTTTAATTAGATCCAAGTTCGACTTAATTTGCTCTCTTCATAATTGTGTAATTGATAGCGGTTGTAATTAAACATTGATGCGGGAGAGTATTTCAAATCAAATGAGATACCAGAACCCTCGCCATAAGGTTACTAATCAGAGATCAGAAAACAAGTCAACCATCGGGAGCCTTCAATTGTTCTAGACAATTAATGTTATGGAATACAGTTTGTTATGGAAACCGGCTTAATACCTTTTGTACTTCCATGTCGTTTTGGTGTTAGATGACCACTTATGCCTATTAAACTTTCTGTGCTTGTAACGATCAGCAGCCTTGTGAAAAGGCACACGTGTTTTAATAACCCTAGAATATGACACCATCCCTTGGAGGGGGGGGGAGGGGTAGGTTGACTCCTGACGGAAGATGTCCTCTCCTTCACTATAATAATCTCTTGCCGGGGTGAGATGCGCTTTTCAGTTTTCGTCTTCCAGGAATCCAATAAGTGTGTCACTTTGCATTATGTCATAAGCTGCTTTCCCTGACCTTCCCAACCCTTTGGAAGAGTAGAACTCATTTACAAATCTAATGGGCTTGAATTAATATGCAAGCTACGCAAGTTATATACTGTGCTGGGAGAGTATGAATTGTTAGTTTGACCCATAAAAGGTTTCATATGATAAGTGTTTCCAAAAATTAAGGTTGTTAATGGGAAACTAAAGCAATAGTCATAATTTTTAAGATATAAATCTAAAACAACCAGCCTAAACCGTAGCTAAAGCAAACACTTTAAGTTTTGGATAGATTAGGGATTTTTTTCTTCTGTCTGTGTCCTACTGAAGAGATTTTCTTTCATATCCTGTTCTGGAGATACAAGTAAAGTAAATCTCTTTAAGGTTAAAGACGATCCCTACTTAGGACTTCTTCAAACAAGCTTTGACGGGTGGTGAGGAGGCATTATATCTCCTGCTCCCCCCCTTCTTTAATACCCCACACTAGTGTGGTACAACTGCATGCATTGCATGTGATGGTGACGTAACATGTAGGGCAGAGCGGGCAGACGTGGACCTACAAGTGTGACACACAAAGAAGTTTTTACTGGTATTTTCTCATGGTTTTTAAAAAGAGTTTTTACTGTGAGTACATTTCTATGAATTGGTCTTTAACTCTAACTACTACACTGTGATATCCTTTTTATATGCTTTTTAAATGCTTTCTTGTAACATGGGCAAGGTTTTTGAGCCAAATGAATAATTACGAGATTTAAAGGAACTGCACCCTTTATTACCTGTAACAATTGCTGATTCCACAAAGGGAAACCCTAGTGGACAGGAGGCCTGAATGTGTCCAATTCAAGGAGTAGAGAGACCCTGATGGTTTTATATATATGTAAATAATTACTGTAGTATTCCGGAGGTGAGACTTCTGAGAGCACTGAGGTGGCACCGTGTGTACCTTATGAGCACATCATATGATGCGGGGATTCAATACCACGGAGGATTAAAGTGAATTGTGATTGATCTAACATGATCAAAGATCTTAACCACTTAAGGATTAGCCTCGATTTGGAATTTAGGTGTTTACATGTTTAAAACAGGTTTTTTTTAGTTGAAAATTACTTAGAACCCCCAAACGTTATATATTGTTTTTTTTTCTAACACGCTAGAGAATAAAATGGTGGTCATTGCAATACTTTTTTTCACACCGTATTTGCGCGGCGCACTTTTTTTGGAAAAAATTAAAAAAGTTAGTCCAATTTTTTTTTATATTGTGAAAGATAATGTTACGCCGAGTAAATTGATACCCAACATGTCACGCTTCAAAATTGCACCCGCTCATGGAATGGCGTCAAACTTTTACCCTCAAAAATCTCCATAGGTGACATTTAAAAAATTCTACAGGTTGTATGTTTTGTGTTACAGAGGAGGACTAGGGCTACAATTATTGCTCTCGCTCTACCAATCGAGGCGATATCTCACATGTGTGGTTTGACCACCGTTTTCATATGCGGGCGCTACTCACGTATGCGAGCTTGTCGGGGTGGTACGCGTTAAAAAAATTCTTTTTTTTCCTTATTTATTTTACTTAATTTTATTAATTTTTTCACTGTTTTTTTTTTTTTTTTTTAAATTGGGTCACTTTTATTTCTATTACAAGGAATGTAAACATCCCTTGTAATAGAAAAAAAGCATGACAGGTCCCCTTAATATGAGATCTGGGGTCAAAAGGTCCTCAGATTGTAACAAGTATGAATACTTTTTCAAGGCACGGTATAGACAGGTGTGCGCCTTTCCAAATCATGTCCAATCAGCTGAAGTTACGACAGATGGACTCCAGTCAAGTTGTAGAAACATCTCAAGGATGATCAGTGGAAACAGGATGCACCTGAGCTAAATTTTGAGTGTCATGGCAAAGGCTGTGAATAATTATGTACAAGTGATTTTTTTTTTTTCGTTTTTATTTTTTAATAAATTTGTAAAGATTGCAAACAAACGTCTTTCACATTGTCACTATGGTGTATTGTTTGTAGAATTCTGAGGAAAATAATTCATTTAATCCATTTTGGAATAAAGCTGTAACATAACAAAATGTGGAAAAAGCGAAGTGATGTGAATACTTTCCAGATGCACTGTATATTTTTCGTTTCACTGATATGTTTTCAAGTACCCATTATACATTGGAGGATTGTGCTATCTATGATTTATGAGGTCACTAGATATCTAGCCAGTAGCACAGCACTAGCTTCATAGTTGATTGCAGAGCAACGCAATTCACTTAAAAGTGTCGCAGACGATAGCCAGTAGCGTCCGTCAAAAGAGACAGGGAGTATCATTCCTGTCGCAACATATACACCTGGCCGCTGCCTCTGCAGCTAAAGGGGGAGTGGTTGGGAGTGGGAAAGCCGTGGGGTTTTAGTGCCCACAACCGCTAGTGTGAACGAGTCCTTAGTTGTCATTAGAACAAGTATCTTTATTAGAAGATTTCCTTTTAGCCCCTGTTCCAGCAACATTTATACAATTTTGGATTTCCCATCATCTTCTGTACTGGTAACAATAATTACCAGGACTTTTAGATTAGGATGAATCTGTGGGGACACAGCAATAAAAAAAAGATTTATTCGGGGGACGCATATGTGAGTTCCCAATGGTGAATGTGTCCTAGGCAGCTCCGAACCTCCACAACGCTTCAGAAGAGTGACATTGCAGAGCTCATTCCATACTATGACAACCCTTACACACACTATCCAAAATAAATTTAAATAATTATCATCTCACGGCATGTTGTTTTTTTTCCGGGTGATCCTTTTATAAAATGTAGGCTTTGGTGGCCTACAAACTGGAAATCGATAATCCAAGATTTGAATATTGCTGGTGATATTTGGGGTTTTCAGATTTGCTAGAGCGGCCTATCTCAACCGTTTTAACATGGAGGAACCCATGGAATATCTTTCCAGGCTCAGGGAACCCCTACTAAAAAATACTATATCTACAGCTCACAATACATTAGTGTGAGGGTCACTGGAAAGAATGCTCCTTACATTTGTGATCATTGGGGATAATCCCCCTTTGCAAATAGCTAAAAAATCATTGGTGTCAGTGGTTACTCATCCGAGAGGCAGGAGTTGCCCATTGCTCAAGGAACCCCTGTCAACCTCTGGAGGAACCCTAGGGTTCCACAAAACCTTGGTTGAGAAAGGCTGTGCTATAGGTTGATAATGTGAGACAATTATCACACAGGGAGCTCTGTGAAGTTTGTTGTAGTAGAGAAACATAGAGGCATCTTAGAGAATAGAAGCACCACTGCACTTGTAAGAGCCCAGAATAAGATTTTATTTTTGTTCAACTGGAAAAGTCAACGCGTTTTAGAGGTTGCAAAGGTCCTCCTTCTGTTCTGAGAGTTTCTCTTTAGTCCAGTAACACCCAGGCCACTCTATTGTAAAGCAGCCAGGGTATTGACTAGAGTCACAGAGCATGGAAAGTGACTTAGTCACCTGCAATGGTGTCATTTAAGCTAGTCATATGTAGCGCTACCCCCACACGAGCCGCTGGAAAAACTGGTTCTTTACTAAACAATACAGAGGCCACCAGTCACCCAGCAACAGTCTATTCACTCTGGCTCCAATAAACAGTTTAGAGGATGTCTTTTTGTAATTTATTGCTTGTAGAACTTGTAACAGGAGAGGGGTTGGGGCATGGGATATTCCAAAACATTCAGTAACAATTTTCAGAGGACACTGTTGTCCTTGTGAATATGGACAGTCTAGGGTCTCACAGCTGAAGACCATGGGGCAAGTCTCTTTGGCATCTGGTTACCCTGTACAACTGCACAGCTATTGGTAACCAGCAGGTTAAGAATGCAATTTTTAGGGTGCGGCACAATCAAAGGGGGTCAGTTAGAGTCTTTACTCATAAGCCCCCAGGACAGTTGCCTCCTTCCAGCTTCCTCTAAACATGGCTCAGTGAGTGAGACTCTCCTTCTGCAGACCCAATCCCCTTGTAGAGAAATCCTGAATCCAGCTTCAGATTAGTCCCAGATCTCCAGCCCTGCAACACCTGAGACTCAGTAGAACAGTAACTCAGTTGGTGCACCAGAGGCAAGCAGCCCCCTGGAGCCCTCAGAACTTTCTGTGACAGGGGAAAGAACAGTCTCCCCAGGGCTCCAGACTATTTAACATCTCCCAGTCCACCTCCTGGGCACCAGTCCCCAGAGAATGGCCAGGGCTTGATAAATATTCAGATTGGCTGTTTGAATTTCCCTCCCTAAGCTCTGGAAACTTCTTTCAGAGGCAAGGGGAAACGATCAAACTACCATCCTATAAAATACTTAACAGACCAGAACAAGTGATTACTGCTCCTTTGATTACAGAAGGAGCCATAAACTAGATTTACCTAGCATCCTACACTAGGAGGGTGCTACATGTACACTGTAAGATTTCCTAAGAACGAGACTCATCTATTAATTTCTCCATCCACACTAAACAGCATGGGTGGAGGAATCTCCCCTGGTGGCTATTGTATTCTGGCAGACCTGACAACCAGCACCCCTGACTTTCAGAATACCCCAACAGTGCCTGCATCTGATTGGATGCAGCCACTTATTGCCTAACACTTTTCTGCTCACCTCCTTCGATTTTTAGATTGAAAGATGTCAGACAGGAGGGTGCCAACCAGGGCAGGAACAAGGGGTGTGCAGGAGGGGCTGCTTCCCTGGGCACTGTGGTATCATTAGAGGTTCAGGGGCACCACAAGGAGATTGGGGGATGGGATTTATGTTAGGAGAGGGAATTTGGGGGTTGGAGCTAAGAATTGTTCTAGGCCTGGAGTCCGGGACATATGGGGAGGTGTGGTGATTTTAGGGGATTTGTGTTCAGAGGGTAGATGGAGGAAGAGGATTTGTGCAAGGATTGAAGATTTGGCATGCTCGCCCTGGGCTCCAGATGACCTTGTCCCGGCACTGGTGCCAACATCCACGGCTGGAATTTTGGCCAGGTTCTCAGGCCAGGGCCTGAAATTTGCTCCCAACTTTAGACTGGGCCTGGTGGATCACAGCCTATAGGCCGCAGCTCTGATGATATCACCCCACGTCCTCTGAGCCAACCATCTTTCATCATAACCTGCACAATGCACCAAGAATACCCTTTTTATTGCATTTTGTTATAAAGACACAAATATATCCTCTGTACACCTAATTTAATGTCCTCTTCATTGTCCTTGCTAAAGGAAAAAAAAAAAAAAGAGATCAACCTTCCTCGTCTGTGTCATGCCCCAGCTGCATTGCAGATAAACGTATTGCTGAGAGGAAGAGTGTCAGAGTCTTTGCTGTGCTGTCCGGGTCTCATGTACTCTGCCAAGAGAAAATAGCTGCAGAGATGGGAATAATGCATTTCTGAATGCACAGAGCAGCCACTTAAAGTAGAACTCCATCTAATCTGAATGCAGAATATTGCTGTGAAATGATATGCCGGTAAAATAATTGAAAATATTCTTCATTATACTGCAGGCAACCTGTGTTTTTACTGTCCTTTTCCAAGGTTATAAATCCACTCATTTAGAATTTTAAAGTATATGTAAACCCTCACCTTATAAAGCAAGACGTTTTATAAGCTGAGAAATGTTTAAAATAGAAATGAAAGGCAAAAAAACCCATTATAAATACCCTTTGTTTACCCTTTTATATAAGTGATCACATACCCTCTGTTCTCAGCTGCATAAGAGCTGAGGGAGGAGTAAAGGGATCACACTGATCTTCCCAGTGAATGGCTGTGCAAGGCAGGGGGGAGGGGGGTGTCAGGACAAGCCTGATCATTGGAGAAGAGCAGGCTGAGTTAGTGTGGTCAGTTCTTAATAAGGAAAGCAGAGGGACTGGCAGGAACACCAGGGATTTCACACAAAGGAAGCAATACAAAGGAAACAGGAGACTTTTTCATACAAGCACATGGTACAGCAGCCACATATCAGGAATATGATGGGTTTGCAGCAGAGATCTCTTATTTTAAATGGAACCCGTTATTCAGGTTATGTAATTCAACTGAATGCTGAGTTATTTTTAGGCCTCATGCACACTGGACGTTATAAAAAAGCCAGTAACATTAGCTGTGGAAAGCTGTAGCTGCAGAGTGAGTTTTTCAGCATTTTTTTAGCATTTTTTGTTCGCAAAACTATACTCCCATAAAAGCTTAAAATGCCTATACTCCCATAAAAGCTTAAAAGGCTTGAAAAAGATGATAAACGCTGAATAGCCGCGTTTTTAAGCTGTTTCCAGCTATTTTCAGAGTTAGAGCATTTTTGCAGCTGAAAAACTCCTCTCAAAACCCACTAGTTCTGGGGGGTTTTTTCCAGCCAGAAAACTCCCCTGCCAAAAACTGCTGATAACAGCCTGTGTGTGCATGGACACATAGGATAACATGCTTTAGAGTTTATTGGCTGCAGAAAAAAATGTCTGAAGCCAAAAACAGCAGCTGTAAAAACGTCCAGTGTGCATGAGACTCAAGAGGTTAAAGCAGGCAACAAATAAGGTGAAGCTCTGCTGACTTCCATCATCCTATCATATGCAGGCAGGAATGTGTTCTGTTTTTTTTTTTTTTTTTTTTTTACTTGCACATGATTGGGTATTTTTTGCAAAGTGAAATTTCACCACATTCACTAAGCTCTGTGGTGAATTCCCTCGCAGCATGAACAGGCTACTTGCTTTTAGTAAACCGATCCCAATGGGGTTTCATTTACTAAATGCAAATAGGCTGTTTGTGTTGCAAGGGAATTTTTACTTAGTTTAGTGAATGAGCTGAAACTCCAAACTTATATCATCCAATAAAGTACAAGCAAAATTACTGTTTTCTTTTTTTAACCACTTCAGCCCCGCACCATTTGGCTGGCCAAAGACCAGAGGACTTTTTGCGATTTGGCACTGCGTCGCTTTAACTGAAAATTGCACGGTCGTGCGACGTTGCTCCCAAACAAAATTGATGTCCTTTTTTCCCCACAAATAGAGCTTTCTTTTGGTGGTATTTGATCGCCTCTTTTTTATTTTTTGCGCTATAAACAAAAAAAGAGCAACATATTTGAAAATAACGCATTATTTTTTACTTTGTGCTATAATAAATATCCCCAAAAAATATATAAAAAAAAACGTTTTTTTCCTCAGTTTAGGCCGATATGTATTCTTCTACATATTTTTGGTAAACAAAAATTGCAATAAGCGTTTATTGATTGGTTTGCGGAAAAGTTATAGTGGCTTCAAAATAGGGGCATTTTTATTAATAATTTTTTTTTTGGCGGCGATCAGCGATTTTTATCGTGGCTGCGACATGGCGGACACATTGGACACTTTTGGTGCTATTTTGGGACCATTCACATTTATACAGCGATCGGTGCTATAAAAATGCTATAAAAATGCATTGATTACTGTGTAAATGTGACTGGCAGTCAAGGGGTTAACCAGGAGGGAGCGTTGAAGGGGTTAGTGTGTCCTAGGGATGTGTTCTAACCGTGGGGGGGATGGGCTACGTGTGTCATGACACTGATCACTGCTCCTGATCCTAGTGTCAGTGTCACTAGGAAGAATGGGGAAATGCTTGTTTACATCAGCATTTCCCCGTTCTTCCTCTCCGTGAGACGATCGCAGGTATCCCACAATGCCGCGTCTTAAAGGCGACGTAGAGGTACGTTAATATGCCTGTACGTGCCATTCTGCCAGCGTATATCGGCGTGAGCCGGTCGGCAAAGGGGTTAATTTTTATTTCCCTTGCTTGTGATTAAGTACTCCTTCCAAAGTGACAAAAAATCAACAACAAAAGTAAAATGAAGTGGGACTTTGAATGCACCCCTGTAGGGTTTAAATGAAGGTATATACCACAGAATAAAAATAATTAGACTTTATTTACCATATATCAATGGTTAGATAAGAACATTTTACAATTATAACAAGTTAAAATCACAGTTTACTGTGATTTGGTCCAGAACGTGATGATCCGGACAGGAAGGATCAAAACAGATGGCCTACGTGTTTTGCGCGGAGCCCCGCTTCGTCAAGGCCTTAAAGCAGCACGAATTTGATACAAAGGCCCTGACGAAGTGGGGCTCCCCGTGAAATGCGTAAAAAAGCTGCTATGTGTGTTTTAAGTGAACAGTGTTAAACCCAAATAGCTGCACCATTAGAATGATCTTTAAGCATGAATAGGTAAGCCATTGAAAAATGGTGCGCTTATTCCAACATAAACCAAAAATATAACATAATAAATATAATTGCACAAAGACCCATAGATATATAAATATATAAATTATATAAAGTCCTCTTAAGGGATTAATAGTGACTTAATAGTGTAGTATTCATACAGTGCTCCTCCAACATTACAAACTTTTCCGTGACAAGTGACACCGCTTCCACCACCGGGTGCAATGCCCGCTCACCTTCATGCCCCGTACACACGATCAGACATTCCAACATCAAAATCCATGGATTTTTTCCGACGGATGTTTGACCAAACTTGTCTTGCATACACACGGTCACAAAAATCTTGTCGAAAATTCCGAACATCAAGAACGTGGTGACGTATAACACGTACGACGAGCCGAGAAAAATGAAGTTCAATAGCCAGTGCGGCTCTTCTGCTTGATTCCGAGCATGTGTGGAACTTTGTGCATCGGAATTGTGTACACACGATCGGAATTTTGTACATGGAATGGATTTTGTTGTCGGAAAATTTGAGATCCAGATCTCAAATTTTGTGTGTCGGAAATTCCGATGGAAAATGTCCGATGGAGCCCACACACGGTCGGAATTTCCGACAAAAAGCTCCCATCGAACATTTTGCGTTGGAAAATCCGACCGTGTGTACAGGGCATAAGAGTGTCAGAAACCATGAATTAGACTGAGACAGAAGTACAGTTAAATCACACTTGTTTAGTAATAATAAAAAAAAAGGTAAACAGAATAAACGTAGTCAATACATAGCCAGAGTTCAGGAACGAGAACGGATAGTCAGACAAGCCAAAACGTCAGGGAGCCAGAGAGGAGAGTAGTAGAACAGCAAGCAGGATCTGGAGCCAGAAGGAATGTCAGCCAAGCAAGTCTTTAACAGGAACACAGGAGAGCGTCTCTTGTGGCCAAGGTGAAGGCAGAGATAATCTGGGCTGGACGACTTAAGTAGGCAGGACTGACGAGCAGGATATCATCAACAGGTGAGTCACAGTGGAGAGATAGGAGCTGGCAATTAGCCGACAGCTGAGCGGCCAGCTTTGAGAAGGAAGGGCTAAGCCCAGCACTGACAAAGAGATGACCACTCACACAATTTATCGTCTTGTATATTGCATCAAAAATATATAAGGCAAATCAGGGAGATACAAAGCTCTCCTCCTCACCACTACTACTGGCACACCGGAAATGACGTAGCCGACTCCTCCCAACACGTTGCGTCACAGATCACGTGACTTCAAGGGATTGAGGTGATCAAATTCCAAAAGAAAGCTCTATTTGTGGGAAGAAAATGACATAAATTTTATTTGGGCACATCGTTGTATGACCGCGCAATTATCAGTTACAGTTACGCAGTTATAGTAAATGCTCTGGTCATGAAAGGGGATAAATCTTTCAGAGGTCAAGTGGATAAGTAAGACTTTTTCAATATATGATCAATGAAGATGAAATATTCTGATTCTTCTATAATTTAGCCCAGTTAAAGTCAGCAGTTGTTGGACTAGGCCAGTGGTTCTCAACTCCTGTCCTCAGGACCCACTAACAGGCCAGATTTGAAGTATTACTTTGGGGAGATGAAGGCTAGAATACTACAATCACTGAGCAGCAAATGATATCACCTGTGATGTATTTCAGTTATCTTACAAACCTGGCCTGTTAGTGGGTCCTGAGGACAGGGTTGATGACCACTGCTCTAGGCAGACACATTTCTACTCCTGTCCCGTCACCCCATTCATCCTGACAATGGATTTCTCCGCCAAGATTAGAGGTTCCCTTTAGTGATATGAAGGGTAATGATACACTCCGAATAACACTGATAGAAATTGTACAATCAAGTGTTTTCAGCACCAATATTTGGATACAGATAGATGCAATTCCACTTTGTGGCGTCTATCTATTTTTATAATCCTGCCAGCTCCGGGATAATTGAGCGTTTGATGGAGGCTGTCTAAACACAAGTAAAACACGCTTATTTATTTTCAGTCTAAATTGCAGATTTTTCTGCTTTTACAGTTTGGATGTGAAAGGGAAGGGTAAGAAGAGAAGATTCAGTATGAGCGCACCCTCCAAGGATTGACATGTAACTTGCTCGCAGCCTTAGACTGTATGTTTTTTTAATTTAAAAAATAGCAAATAATTGCAAAAATGAAAAGCTGCAGTGGCTAAAGATACACTTCCTTGTGTGTCAGATAACTGGGTACCCTTTTTAGTGCTATGGCTTCCCCCTCTTGTTGCTACAATGCTGCTGCATCCTGATATAGCGGCAAAGCAGAGAACATGCAGGGGGGCAGGCATATGGAGAAGATCCTTCTGCACACCCTTTGCAGCTATAACAGCTTCAACTCTTCTGGGAAGGCTGTCCACAAGGTTTAGGAGTGTGTCTATGGGAATGTTTAACCATTCTTCCAGAAGTGCATTTGTGAGGTCAGGCACTGATGTTGGATGAGAAGGCCTGGCTCGCAGTCTCCACTCTAACTCATCCCAAAGGGTTGAGGTCAGGACTATGTGCAGGCCAGTCAAGTTCCTCCACCACAAACTCGCTCATCCATGTCTTTATGGACCTTGCTTTGTGCACTAGTCCAAATCATTTGGTGGAGGGGAGATTATGGTGTGGGGTTGTTTTTCATGGGTTGGGCTTTGCCCCTTAGTTCCAGGGAACGGAACCCTTAAGGCGTCAGCATACTATAACATTTTGGACAATATCATGCTCCCAACTTTGTGGGAAGAGTTTGGAGTTGGCCCCTTCCTATTCCACCAGTGCACAAAGCCAGATCCATAAAGACATAGATGAACGAGTTTGGGGTGAAGAAACTTGACTGGCCTGCACAGAGTCCTGACCTCAACCCGATAGAACACCTTTGGGATGAAGTAGAGGGTAGACTGCGAGCCAGGCCTTCTCCTCCAATATCAGTGCCTGACCTCACAAATGTACTTCTGGAAGAATGGTCAAACATTCCCATAGACACACTCCTAAACCTTGTGGCCAGCCTTCCCAGAAAAGTTGAAGCTGTTATAGCTGCAAAGGGTGGACCAACTTAATATTGAACCCTCCGGACTTACCATTCAGACCATTCACATTTGTGTGGTCAGGCACTGATGATGGGTGAGAAGGCCTCCGCTCCAATTCATCCCAAAGGTGTTCTGTCGTGTTCTATCGGGTCCGAATCTCTGGGAGTTTTTCAGCCAGGCTTCAAGAGGCATGTAAATGGCCTACATCTATAGCAAGGACATTATTTAAACTTTTGTCAAAGCTGCACAGTTTGTTTTTATGTAAAGGTGCCCTTTAACTGCAGTTTTTTGGTAAAGGTGAACTAACCCTTTAAAGTGTTACTAAACCCAGGACCCTGCATTCACTATATCTGGTTTCACACAGTACACAGAACATGGAGATGCAATTATTTTAGTAAATATAAACTGCTAAATACCTTTTCTCTTCAGAAGTATATCGCAGTCTTGTGACTTCTATCAGCGTCTGGTTAAAGTTTGTATTAGGGATGCACCAATACCATGTTTTGTTTTAGTTGTCGCCGATACCAATTACAATTACCGATACCTACAGCAACTGTTTTCTTTACACTTCAGCTCTTAGCAATGATACAAAGCATTGAAAAGTTATTTACAAATGAAATACATGTATTTTTTTTTTTTTTAATTTTGTGCTTTTCTTAATATGAAATGTGTAAATATATGCAATATATTTATATATATATAAATATATATAAATAATAATATAAATATAAGCAAACCAAAAAAAGTTTTAATTATTAATAATTTATAAAATAGAAGTGAACAAAAAAAAAAAAACAATCAGCAGGAAAATAGTAAATAATGGAGAAGGAAAATAAGCAATTAATGAAGGCTGATTAGGGTATATTACAGGAGTCGGCCCATTAGGGACACAGGGGTGCCGCCCCCCCTAGTTTGCATGCGAGATGCATATGGGGCGCCCCGGACTCATACATTTTTTTTTCTTCCCAAACACATGATTAGAGCCGTGTGCGCCCCGAACCCACCCACTTGTGACAATAGCGAATCAATATTCGCAGTGAGTGTGGGGACCGTAGATCAGAGAATGCGGGAACCATGGAGCGGCGAGTGCTGACCTGGGGGGGGTTTGTTTGCTGCCCCCCCCCCAAAAAAAAGTTTAGCTCCAGCCACCACTGGTAAATTAAGGATTAATAAGGGGTTAAACAGAGGGAGGGGCATTTAATAAAAAACAAAATTTTTTTTTTTACTTGACAGGTTGCTTTAAACTGCAGATTGAAGTTCATTCCTTTGATCTGTAGCTGAAGAAAAACAGTAAGATACAAAAAGAAACAATGTTTCTTTTTACCTTTCGGCTGAGCAATGTTGTTTATAAACATTGCCCAGCTGCTTTTTTTTTTACAGCTCCAGTTGCCGGTGTTCTGACGAGAAGTGTCCTCCTATCGGATAGTGTCCGCCCCGTACTGCGCAGGCGCAGCGCTTGCGCAGTACGGAGGAGAAGGAGATGCCAAAAGTGTCTGAAGTTGATCAGCTGACCATCAGCTGTACACGGCACTTGGGCACTTAATAGTGAAGGCTTTGTAAGAGGGCCCCTCGCGGGCTCGCTTCGCTTGCCACGCTTCGGGCACGGCCTCGCTGCGCTCGGCATCTATTTATTCTAACTCTATGTCCACTTGGATAGTGGGGAATGAACCTGGACACAGGGCAGAATAAATGCGCAGGCGCTGTGTACAGCTGATGAACTTCGGAGACTTTCAGCGTCTCGTTTGTCCTCCGTACTGCGCCTGCGCAGTACAGGGAGGACACTATCCGATGGGGGACAGTATTCGACAAGACACCGGGACTTTAGTTTACACTTCAGCTGTCAACAGGGGAACCCCACTGACAGCTGAATGAGTCATTGGTTGTTAAGGACGCGGCGGCCCCGCTTCAAAACAACCGATATATATGCTGCCTTTTTATTTTCTATTTTTTTACATTTTAGAGAATCGATCCTGAAAGTATCAGTTTCAGGTATCGGAGCATTTGCACGGGTACTGATACAGATATTAAATGCTCAGTACCAATACAGATAACGGTATCGGTGCAACCCTAGCTTGTAGGAGGGGTTTTCATTCTCCTCTGACTGTCCTATGAGGCTGCAGGACCCCTGACTTTTTGTCTGGACAGTGCTGATTGGCCCTGTGCTGATCACATGCACCCTCCAAAGAAAAAAACTAAATCTTTTAGCAATACACACCAAACTGAGCATGTGCAGAGTAACCTCAAGGCTCTGTACTATCAGAAGATGGATTGGGGACAGTAAAAGAATGGGTGGATCAGAGAAGACAGGATCAAACAGCCTTTTTGCAGAATGAGGGGGGGGGGTGAACCCCTTAGGTTCCACAGTTAGTATAACAAGCATGATTTACTGCATATACAGACTGATTTTACTGTTGTGGGTTTAGTAACACTTTAAGGACGGATCTGATGGAGTGTACTAGGCTAAGGAAACTAGGTGGACTTTTTGTAACTATGTAACAATGGCAAATATGAATTTAGAGACAGTCAGCAGATAGATGGGGGGGGCCCAGAGTGCAGTATGTTCTTTATTGGCTGGAGTAGACCTGAACATGTTTCTCTCTTCCTCCATGTCACATTAAAAATTAAATTTCCTGATATTGCTGCAATACTAACAAATCTCAATTAAATGTCTGACAAGAAAAACAATTAAGGCTGCCGGAGATGTGTTACAGATAAATCACATTGTGGGCATGTAGATACAAGAAGAGCGGACTTTGCATGGAACCGGCTGAGCCTGAGAGACGATTCCACATTGACATTTGATGAACTCAATTAATTTCTGAAATTCCTCCCAATAACGACACGGCCATAGAAGTGTACTGTGTGTACGGTGGGATGGATCTGTATTAGCAGGTGTTACCGAGAGTTGCTAAATGTTTAGAGAAGGTGGTTAATAGGGGTCATGCGTTCTATGTGGAAATCAAACAGACTAACAGGAAAGGTGTTAGCGCTTTTATTAAAATTTTATTAACTATTTAATATGTTGCATGCTGTTTTTTTTTTTTTTTTTTTTACCCTTTTCCAGAAGGGTTTTTAATTTGCGCTGTACATCCAGAGCAGGTCATGGTGATCTTAAAGCGGAGTTCCAGCCAAAAATGGAACTTCCGCTTTAAGGGAAGGTGACCCCCTGACATGCCATATTTGGCATGTCAGTTTTTTTTGGGGTGGGGGGCAGATACCCTCTTTTTAGAGGGTCCCAGCTCCCACTTCCTCCCGGGGCACCGCAGCACCGGAAGGGAGATCACCTCTCCCCCCTCCCTCTCAGCAATCATCTGGAATACGTCCCAGGTCCCAGATGATTGCCCGGCCAGTCACAGCGCGCCGTGTGGCTCGCGCATGCGCAGTGCGTGCCCGGCTGTGAAGCCACAGCCGGGTGACCACAGTGACAATGCCGGCGCCGCAAAGAGGAGGGGGAGACGAGCAGGGCTTCATTACGCCACATCGCTGGACCCTGGGACAGGTAAGTGTCCGATTATTAATAGTCAGCAGCTGCTGTATTTGGAGCTGCTGACTTTTCTTTTTTTTTTTTTTTTTTTTTTAAGCGGAACTCCGGTTTAAGCCTTAAGTTTAGTGCAAATCCAATTTTACAACTTTTATTATCTTTGAAAGAACATGTGGACGAAGCAGGAAGTGGTCATCATGGATATACTGTGGTTGGGTTCCCAGCACCAACCACTTTTGGGATAATAACTACCTGCTGGTGCTATGAATACTGAAGCGTGCAATGTGGCAAAGATTAAAGCGGTATTAACCACTTGACGACCAGACTTTTTCTGGCACTTTTTGTTTACAAGTTTATTTATTTTTTTTTTTTTTCAAGAAAAAGCAGTTTACATAGTTCAAAGAGTACGGAAGTACAATAGTTCAAAACATTAATAACGATTGTGAATAGGTCCACATAGAAACAAAAGAAACTTTTCTCAAATGTAACTTGGGCAAGAAGGTATGTTATAGCATATAATCTATTAGTATAAACACTTGCAAATAGTATTGTCCACATACCAGTAGAGTAAAGTAAAACGAGATATAAAAAAAAGAGAAAAAATCAGTAAAGAGTCTTGGTGAGGATGTCTAAAGATATGGTTGTCCGATGGAGCCATTATGGCAATTGTCAGTATCAGATGAGGTATAATGAAATTGACATGGGGGGGATAATCAGTCAGTGATCCGACCTTCTGTAAGCAGGGCCATCTTAACAGCATCATGGGCCCCTGGGCAAAGTAATGCACTGGGGCCCCTACAGGCCTGTCCCAATTTTCGCACCTACTCTCAAGAATTAAAGTATAATTCCTCACTGTGCCCAACATTGCAGCCTCACTGTGCCAACATTGCAGCCTCACCGTGCCCAATATTGCAGCCTCACTGTGCCAACATTGCAGCCTCACCGTGCCCAATATTGCAGCCTCACTGTGCCAACATTGCAGCCTCACCGTGCCCAATATTGCAGCCTCACTGTGCCAACATTGCAGCCTCACTGTGCCAACATTGCAGCCTCACTGTGCCAACATTGCAGCCTCACTGTGCCAACATTGAAGCCTCACCGTGCCCCCATTGCAGACTCACTGTGCCAACATTGCAGCCTCACCGTGCCCCCATTGCAGACTCACCGTGCCCCCATTGCAGACTCACTGTGCCAACATTGCAGCCTCACTGTGCCAACATTGCAGCCTCACAGTGCCCAGCATTGCAGCTTCACCATACCCTCATTGCAGCCTCACAGTGCCAAACATTGCAGCTTCACCATGCCCAACATTGCAGACTCACTGTGCCAACATTGCAGCCTCACTGTGCCCAACATTGCAGCCTCACCGTGCCCAACATTGCAGCCTCACTGTGCCCAACATCCCAGAATTGGACCCGCATTCTGTCTATCACAGGCACGGGGTTAGAAGGAGGTAGGGCCTTGTGTGACGGCATGCAGAGCGGAGGCAATTCCAATGCCTTCGCTCTAGATCTGACCGGCCCTGATGGGGCCCCATGTGCAATTGGGGCTCCTGGGCTGTACCCAGGTGTGCCTGCTCGGAAAGACGGCCCTGTCTGTAAGTAGAAAGAAATGGCAACCTATGCTGTGATGTTTGTTTCACCCTGTATCTAATTGTAAATATTGGTCAGAGTACCAGAACAACAACCAGGGTGACCATAAATTTTTCAGAGGATTCCCTAGCAATGGCCACCGTTTCCTCCGTATGATAGATATCTTCTATGGAATGAAACCATTCCGAGATGGAAGGGGCACACTTCGATTTCCAGTGCCTGGGGATCAGAATTTTCGCTGCATTAGGCAGATGTCTGGTTAGAGACCTTTTGTAGCATCTCATGGATCAGTCTGCGATGTGTAAAATGCAACACGCAGGAGTGAGAGAGATTTTGGTTTCCGTGATAAGTTTAATTGGCTTGCCTACTTTAATTCCAGAAGGGCACCAGATGAGGACAGTCCCACCATGTAGGATCATGCCCTGTGCTTGCTCACACCTCCAGCGTGAGTCGGAGGACAGTGGGCACCACTTTTTAATTTTATCTGGTGTGGCGTACCAGTGTGTTAAGCGCTTATAAGACATTTCCTGTAGTCTTGTACTAATTGAGCATTTGTGGGCAAAGATTGAGGCTTGCCGCCATTGTTGATCGGTAAGATTCGTTTGAAGTAATTTTTCCCACTGTTCTCGGACCCTGTGAGGTTCCCCATCTCTATCCCCCTGAAGCCAGGAATACATGAGTGAAATAGATTTGGTTAGTGGTGTTCCAGAGAGGCAGGTGTGTTCAAAGGGGGTCATAGGTCTAAAAAAACTGATGTTTAGCTGGAGAAGTATACACGTAATTGTGCAGCTAGCGGTAGGTCCAGAAGGAAAAGGGACACTGAGGACCCAAGTCCAGTTTTAAAGAGTCAAAAGGTTTCAACGTGTTAGTATCGACATTAAGGGAGGCACATGCTGGTCAGTGGGTGAGGCTAGGTGAATATCTATAAATGAAAAGCAATCAGTGCAAACAAATTAATATAATGGATGGATGCAAGCTGAACACTATAGGTAATCGCAAAGCCTATAACAACTCAATATAACAATTTTAGTGCAGCGCAAAATATTGAAAGAAAAAGTCCTTAGAAAAATAAAATGACTAATGTCCAAAACATAAAGAAAGTAGATCCCTCGTGATGGGAAAGAAGATAAATTCTCCCGTGGAAATTGGTGACGATATCCTCCACCACAGACACACAGATGCGCTTACTGGATCAGGTGAAGAAGAAAATATTACAGCGCACACATGCAAAAAAGACATTTACCTCCAGCAAGGCTAGTTTAAAACACCTAAACATTAAAAAAAAAAACTTATCAAAAAATATGGGGATTTGGTCACACCATATTGCTATATGGTGCTAAGCCAACTTACTGCGACAAAGTACCCCATGATGTCTGTCTACTGGATCAGATGGACCTCTTATGATAGGAGGTCATAAAAGCATGTATCCACTGAGGGATAAACAAACACTCCAATGCAGCTGTGGGGATTCCTAATCCAGCGCCATGGAATAACGATCCAGCAATAAAATGCAGCTGGTAATGGTTCCCAATGTGGCAATGTTGTGGAGTTGGAGCAGTCCCAGATAAAAGATACTCTAAGTGCATTCCGTAAGTGAACTATGCAGGTTTATTAAAATCATCTGATGTAGCGCTGACAAGCACGAGCAATACGCTATGGCAATACAAATGGATAAAACAGCATGTTCTCATACGAACAGCTGAGAGATGGCAGCGGGTGACGTGTGGAATGAAGCTCCTCCCCCGTACGCGGCATTACGTCCAATAGGACTTCGTCAGCGAGGGTCACCCCTTAAGTAGTGACGTGAAAAATGGGGCACTATTCCTTCTCCTGATACCAATGATGAGGTACCATTCTTTCCATTGACACCAACAGAGGACAAAATTCCTTCCACTGATACCAACAATAGGGCACTATTCCTTCCACTGACACCAATGATGGGGTACTATTCCTCCCACTGACACCAAGGTTGGGGTACTATTCCTTCCACCAATGATGGGGCACTATTTCTTCTACTGACACCAAAGATTGTAGTCATAACACAGCTAGCAGACAAGTTGCATTTTACATATCAAAAGGGCCAGAGGAGTTACCTACAGGGGATTGTAAAAGGTAAATTTGTCTGCCAGCTGTGTTAGGTCTAGTACACACCTATGTATACATTAAATATTATATAATATCCTACATAAATCAGCCAACAATGATGGGGCACTGTTCTTCTAAATTTTATATGGGTACAGTGTTGCATGTCCGCGCAATTACCAGTTAAAGTAGTGCAAAAAATGGTCTGGTCATGAATGGGGTAAAATCTTCCAGTTCAAGTAGTAAATTACTTTTTTTTTATTTGCTTTTATTATTATTTTCAATGTTTTTTCCTTAAAAGTGTAGTTACCCTTTAAGTACTGGCAAAGTTCTTGCCAAATAAACTGGCGCATAACCGAAATGTAAAAATTGGTCTGGTCCATAGGGGGTGTACAGGTGTGAGAGCTGAAAGTGGACCTTCAGTCATTTTTTCATCTTTTCATCTATTAAATCTTCTGCCCTTGTTGTTTTAACTTTGGATATTAAAACATTTTTTTTCTGCCAGTAAATACCTTATACATCCCATTTCCTGTTTCTTGTCTGGTAACCTGCCTAGGCTTATGACATCATGCTCTGGTGAGAGTTTTCCAGGAAGGGAGGGGGGTGAGTCATAAGATGCCCAATGAGAGCTGCAGAGCTGGAGGTGTGCCTCTGTGTGTCTGTGTAAATCCAGAAAGTGAACAGGGAGCAGCTTCAGCTGCCCACTCATTGGAGGGAGATTTCTGCAGCATATTTGGCAAGTACAGAATCACAGCACAGTGGAACCTCGGATTACGAGCATAATCAATTCCAGGAGAATGCTCGTAATCCAAAGTACTCGCATATCAAAGCGAGTTTCCCTATTGAAGTCAATGGAAACTAAAATAATTCGCTCCGCATTGACTTCAATGGCATGCAATACCCGGAGGGGGGGCGGCGGGGGCGCCAGAGAGCCTCAGAAACGACCGGAAAGGTCCGAGGACACCTCGGTTGACCTCTGCAAACCTCGGAAAGACTCCGTTCCTGAGGTTTGCCGAGGTCAGCCGAGCTGTCCTCGGGCCTTTCCGTGCATTTCCGAACGGCGCCGATCGGCTGCCCCCCCACCTCAGGCCAAACGCGGTACTGCACACGCTTTGGCCTGAATCGTGCTCGTTTTGCGAGACAACACTCGCAAACTGAGTTACGATTTTTAAAAATACAGTGCTCGTATTGCGAAACGCCCATTAACCGCATTACTTGCAATCTGAGGTTCCACTGTATATATAAAGTAATATGCAAAGTGGTTGGAGGGAAGCTTCAGAATGGCAAAGATGTTTTTATTACAAATTTTGTGAGCAGACTGCAGTTCCTCTTTAAGGGGTTAAATAAACGCACAATATTACATGAGGTCTGATGGGTGTGGAGGGTATTAAGTACTCCGCATATCCTCTGTATTTATATAGAGTTCTGCTTTACAAAGGATAAGACCGGCAGGTGCAGAACTGGGTGTGCCAAGGTCAGACATAAGTCACCCACCTGTCACAATGACTGAGTACAATAGATATACTACAATTACCTTTCTTTGTGTGCGTTCCCTGTTGTCACTATAAGAATGGTATTTGTTCTTAGTTATGCTTTCAGTCGCTTAATCCTTAATATTATGCTTTCTAAAGCTTTGAGTGAGTACAGATTCTGTCTTAATAATATCCTCCCACCAAGTATTAGTCAGGTTGAAAGGCATTTATTTTTTGTGATACATAAACTTTCAAGTGCACCATAAATGTTTCAGAATATTTTATGTTTTGGTGCCTAGCTATAGCCTTTGTGTAAAATATTTTTATGCGCATACATTTGTTTGCGGCATATGGTAGTATATTTTAGCTGTGTTTTTCAGCTTCACTGTCCCTTTGTGAATATTACAAAATGCATTTTTTATTGGATCTATTTCAGAACGCTCAGACATTGTTGCCAACAGTCAATACCTAAAATAAATAAAATTCTGTCCCAGGCTGCTTGGTTTTGCCCCAAATGCCAGTCCACATTGGAAGGTCAGGAGCTAGGTGAAATAGATAAATAAGCTGCCTTTAGCAAACAGAAAAAAAAGAGAAATGTTGGACTTTAAAGGTGCAACGTAAGAAATGAAACACAAAATGTTAAAACCGTATATATTTTATTCCACAAAAAATGTTTTTAAAAAAAAAAAAAAAAATTGCAGAAAATGGTCATATCTCAAAATGATGCACAGAGAAGAAAAAAAACTCCAATTGTAGTATCATAATCAGGGCATTTTTTCAGCGGGAGCGCGGAGGGAACACAATTCCGTCACCTTCAACACTTAATTTATTTTATGGCAAGGTGTACTGGAGGGTCTATTGATGCTGGCTGCTAGGGGATGTATTGTCGTTGGTGGGGATCTATTTTTGTGTGGTGGTCTATTGTTGCTGGGTAGGTCTATTGTTGTTGGCTGGGGGGGGGGTCTTATGTTGCTGGGGGATCAGTTGTTGCTGAGAGGGATCTACTGTTGATGGAGAGGTCTATTGTTGCTGGCTGCTAGGGGATCTATTGATGGTAGCTGCTGGGAGATCTGTTGTTGCTGCTGGGAGTCTATTATTGCTGGGGTGGTATATTGTTTCGGGGGGGTCCATTGTTGCTGGGTGGAGGTCTGTTGTTGTGGTTGGGCCTGTTGTTGCTGGGTGGAGGTCTGTTGTTGTGGTTGGGCCTGTTGTTGCTGGGTGGAGGTCTGTTGTTGTGGTTGGGCCTGTTGTTGCTGGGTGGAAGTCTGTTGTTGTGGTTGGGCCTGTTGTTGCTGGGTGGAGGTCTGTTGTTCTGGTTGGGCCTATTGTTGCTGGATGGAGGTCTGTTTTTGTGGTTGGGCCTGTTGTTGCTGGGTGGAGGTCTGTTGTTGAGGTTGGGCCTGTTGTTGCTGGGTGGAGGTCTGTTGTTGAGGTTGGGCCTGTTGTTGCTGGGTGGAGGTCTGTTGTTGTGGTTGGGCCTGTTGTTGCTGGGTGGAGGTCTGTTGTTGAGGTTGGGCCTGTTGTTGCTGGGTGGAGGTCTGTTGTTGAGGTTGGGCCTGTTGTTGCTGGGTGGAGGTCTGTTGTTGAGGTTGGGCCTGTTGTTGCTGGGTGGAGGTCTGTTGTTGAGGTTGGGCCCGTTGTTGCTGGGTGGAGGTCTGTTGTTGTGGTTGGGCCTGTTGTTGCTGGGTGGAGGTCTGTTGTTGTGGTTGGGCCTGTTGTTGCTGGGTGGAGGTCTGTTGTTGAGGTTGGGCCTGTTGTTGCTGGGTGGAGGTCTGTTGTTGAGGTTGGGCCGGGTCTATACAATTCCTTACAAAAAATTATACTTGGTTCTGTATTCTCTAAAAGGGGTGGTACTGGGAGATGAGTAGAGGGTGGAGCCAAACGACAGTTCTCGGAGGTCGGTAGGGGTAGAGATGAAGGGTGACTCAGAAGGGGGAGTTCCTGCACCTATTCTCTGAGAAAAAAAGGATGGTGGTGTCAAAAAAATCTAAACTTCTAGTGAACAGGCAGCGCCTGCTAATTTAAGTGGTAACAAAAAACTCATATAGCATGTGCAATCACAATGTGCAAATTATTAGTGAAACGACAAAAAATATCATGTGTATGCAACAATCCATAAGTCCGTAGTGATTATATTAAACTTCTTTTGCCAAGAAGAAAAGTGCTTGTTCTCCATTGAAATCTCACAATATAGTGATAATAGTAAGAAGTGCTCCCAAAACGACTCATAGAAGTAAGGCGAAGATCCCTACTCACCAAATGTTGTTGACCCTCAATATCGTACGAAAAGAGAGGTCAAATGAGCTTGGTGGCCTCAATGACCAGGGGATCCATGAACCAGCTATATATCATAGTCTCCTTCCTGCGATCCATAATCCAGGGGTTAACCTCGTGGCAATCAAAAAGAAAATGGGCTTCACGTAGCATAAAAAATGATTTGCTCTTTATTCTAAAAGCTTAAAAACAGGTACAATATCCAAACAAAAATTGATGCAAACCCTTCCTGTATAGCATTAATTAGCATCCGATCAAACATAGAAAAGCTTGGAAGGCTCAGGTGTGTGAGCGTGCGTTCCACCTAAACCCAATACACCACACTGTGCGTCCTAACTCAACGTATTTCGTCATCAAAAATTACGTCATCAGAAGATATCATCTGAGAAAAAAAGCCCTGATCATAACACTTTATATCCCACCCACCATATAAATACATAAGTAATCATATATTGCTTAGATGTAAAATATAGTAATAAAGATAACTTGGGGGAACAAATGGGGGTGGGTTTACTAAAGGGAAAAAGGCTGTGCACTTTACAGTTGCATTCAGAAAGAGTAGTTGCTCCAGAGCTTAGCAAATAAACAGAAGCTCTGCAGACTCCCATCTTCCAATTATGTGCAAGAAAAAATGCAGTTTTTACATTTTTATTTTCCTTGCATGTGATTGCGTATTCTTTGAAAAGCTAAGCCTTACCTCATTTACTCTAGAGCAACTCCACTTGTACAGTGCACAGTGTACAGTCTTTTTTGCCTTCAGTAAATCAACCCAATAATGTCTATGGAGGCCCAGATGGCATCTGACCCAAATCATTCGGAGGTGCCCACCTCTACGTGGTCAGTTATAACCAGTAATAGGTGCCCTCAAAAATTTTGGAACATACTTCGCATTTGTCGCCTCTCCCTACTTAGTTTCTCTCCCCTGGTCAACCTCATGCATGTTAAATTCCTGTGTATCACCGTTGTATCCAGTGCTCTCCCCACCCTATTATTTTTCTATTTTGTATAATTTGACATGTTTTGTATTGAGTAAAATATAAGTAAAGACATAGTTGACCTATAAATATATACAAAAAGCTAAAATATTGCCTCAAGTGTCAGTAATTTCACTTCATTGACCTTAGGTCTATATTCCTTGGCAGCAGAAAGGTGCAAACAGCTTGTGAAAGGAACTGCGGTTTCTTGTTCTGCTATATTGTGCATTGCAAGCTCCTACATTGAGACTACAGAAGACAGCGTTCAAGTCTAGAATACTAGAAATACCGGCTACCACAGGTATTTCATAAGTAAGGCAGACAGCTGTCCAAGATAAATGACACAACGAAAATTAGAGCCCTCGGGAGGTGGAAGATCCTAAATCTCAACACAACATTCATAGAAAAAAATTAAGGTTTCTTTGGTGCTGAAATGTAGATACAATTCCTTGGACAACAAATGCCGATGTCTTTCTAAAACCTAGGACTATCCTTGAAATCACAAAAGTATGAGCAGGTGAACAAGCTCATGAGCATTTCCAACATAACACTGATGACTTTGCATACCAGTGCATACTTGAGGTCAGGGACGTTGCTAGGTCTACAAAAGATCCGGGGCTAGAGCCCATAGCAGCGAAGTAAAGAAAGTCATACGCTTGGGCTGGCATACACATGTAAATAATATACGTGTGTGTATGTATGTATATATATATATATATATATATATATATATATATAAAATATCGTTACATATCTGAGTGCGGATCCCATGGTTTAAATAAATACATTTAAATATATATATATATATATATATATATATATATATATATATATATATTTAAACAATATTTAAACAATATTTACACAATATTTACACAATATATAGAGAGAGGGGGAGAGAGCAAGAGAGGGAGAGAGGGAGAGGGAGAGAGAGAGGGAGAGAGAGAGGGAGAGAGAGAGGGAGGGAGAGAGAAAGAGAGAGGGGGAGGGAGAGGGGGGGGAGAGAAAGAGAGGGGGGGAGGGAGAGGGGGGGAGGGAGAGAGAGAAAGAGAGAGAGGGGGGGAGGGAGAGAAAGAGAGGGGGGGAGAGAGAAAGGGGGAGGGAGCAAGAGAGGGAGAGAGAGGGAGGGGGAGAGAGAGAAAGACAGAGGGGGAGAGAGAGAGATAGGGAGAGAGAGAGAGGGAGGGAGAGAGAGAAAGAGAGAGGGGGAGGGAGAGGGGGGAGAGAGAAAGAGAGAGGGGGAGGGAGAGGGGGGGAGAGAAAGAGAGAGAGAGGGGGAGAGAGAGAAAGAGAGAGAGAGGGAGAGAGGGGGGGAGAGAAAGAGAGGGGGGGAGAGAGAAAGAGAGAGGGGGAGGGAGAGCGAGAAAGAGGGAGGGAGAGAGAGAGAGAAAGAGAGGGGGGAGAGAGAAATAGAGAGGGGGAGGAAGAAAGAAAGAGAGAGAGAGAGAGGGGGGGAGGGAGAGAGAAAAAGAGAGAGGGGGAAAGAGAGAGAGGGGGGGGAGAGAGGGAGACACCAGAAGCACCTTAATACCTTTAATCTTCTCTTCTGTCCCAACCACCACGACCGTTATTCTATTCTCCTGGCTCTATGGCTCCATACAAGGAGAAATGGAGCACCGCCGCCGTTCTCCTGATCTCCTGCAGCTTTCCTCAGGCAGCATGTCACTCCGCCGGTAACAGTGCAGTGGGTGGCGCCGCAACGGCCGGATCACACAGAAGGTAGAATGCGGCAGCCGCTGCTGCTGTCCGTCCTTTCTCCCTTTCTCTTTACACAAAAAGTTGGACCCCCTTAGACACTCGGGCTATTGACCCCACATTCGGGGCTCCAGCCTCAATAGCCACCCCTTAAGAACGCCTATGCTTGAGGTGATTGTAGCCGTATTAGTGCAATTGTGACAGAGAAAATTGAGTACTGTAATACTAATACAAGCAGTACTGATTCACAAATGTTTTAGCAGAATGTTAAAACGAAAAAAAACAAAAAAAAACACAATCTCTGAGGGAAAGGATAAAAAGAAAAACAAACACATACAAATCAATGGTAATAAATCTAGCAGCAGAACTAGTGAGATAAGACAGAGGGAGAGCTATAGATTGGAGGGGGGATGATAGTCACTGAGGGGTCGTAAAACTGTAGTATAATGGGTAAGGAAACCAATATCTAAATTTAGACGATTATTCTTTGTGTCAAAAAGAAGTATCATTCTTAGTGATTAGTATCATTCTTAGTGATTGTGTTTTTTTTTGTTTGTTTTAACATTCTGCTAAAACATTTGTGAATCAGTACTGCTTGGACCTTGAAGAAGGGGACATGCCCTGAAAGCTTGTCATGAAAAATTTTATGTTAGTGCAAATAAAAAAAGTATCACGGACATACCAGTGCAGAAATTTTCAGCCACCTGCTGTTTAGTGTAAAAGCTCTGGTCATGGAATGAGGGGGGGAAATATTAAAGCTAACGCTTCTTAAGAATGGTATGTGGATCTGTGGAGTCAAAGACAGGTTGGTAATATGCAAGTCCAATTGAAGTCACAGAAATCAATATTTAGTCAGGTTGCCTTTGTCCTCACAATTATCATTTTTAGAATCTTGCCTCAGCTTCCGGTCATAGCATTTTCATTATAAATAGTGCAGTTCGAAAAGCACACGAGTTTGACTGCACCACCCAGTGCACTCTGTTATCTACCACATTAGTTCTTAACCACCAGACCGTGGCACAATGCTGGGCCTCAGCCACCCTTCTCATGGGCCTCCAGCTAGCTGAAGATCCCCTAACCTCCCACAGTGCCCCCCAACCTCCCTTAGTAATCCCCAGCTCCCCTTAACCTCTCAACCAACCATCTAAAAGCCCTCAGTGCCCACCAACCTCCCACAGAACCACAAAGCCCTCTGCAGTGGCATTTAGTTAGCTGCAAAGCCTTCAGACCCCCAGAGAATGACCCCACCAGAACCCCCATTCCCCCCCACAGTGACACCCAGGCCCACCCAGAGACTTCCAGTATTTCAATACATATTGGGGTTGAGTTACCAAAACTAGAGAGTGCAAAATCTGGTGCAGCTGTGCTTGGTAGCCAATCAGCTTTCAGCTTGTTCAAGAAAGCTTCGACAAAAAAAAACCCTGGAAGCTAATTGGCTTCTATGCAGAGTTGCACCAGATTTTGTACTCTCTGGTTTTAGTAAATCAACTCCATTGCGTATAAACCTTTTCTTTACTGTTGGGGCACAGGGGTTTTGAAAGAATTTTCTGGGCCTTGGTCTCAA